>NC_080062.1:9826237-10063737 GCF_026212465.1 Amaranthus tricolor | reverse complement strand
TTTCTAGCATATGACTATGAATTTCAATTCTAACCACTTCAACACAATAATATATAACAAATAGTGTTATGTGTCAAGTTTCGTGCAAAACAAACCAAGTTTGAGCTACGTTATGCGCAAAAGTGGCAAAAACGCTTAAAACCCCTTAAAATAGCAACTTAACACTTAATTTCTAACATATGACAATGATTTTCAATTCTAACCACTTCAACACAATAATATATACCAATTAATGTTGTGTGCCATGTTTCGTGCAAAACAAACCAAGTTTGAGCTACTTTATGCGCAAAAATGCCAAAAACGCTTAAAAACGTATAAAATCGCAACTTAACACGTAATTTCTAGCATATGACTATGATCTTCAATTCTAACCACTTCAATACAATAATATATACCAAATAATTTTGTGTGCCAAGTTTCGTGCAAATCAAACCAAGTTTGAGCTACTTTATGCGCAAAAGTGCCAAAAACGCTTAAAAACGCATAACATCGCAACTTAACACTTAATTTCTAGCATATGACTATGATTTTCAATTCTAACCACTTCAACACAATAATATATACCAAATAGTGTTGTGTGCCAAGTTTCGTGCAAAACAAACCAAGTTTGAGCTACTTTATGCGCGAAAGTGCCAAAAAAGCTTTAAAACGCATAAAATTGAATTTGTGTACCTTTATTGTTGTCCATTTTGGAAATGTGGCTCTGCATGTAGCTTATTTGTCCACGCACTTTTTTCATTGTTTGAACGCATGGGAAAAGGAATACTATTTATATATATATATATATATATATATATATATATATATATATATATATATATATATATATATATATATATATATATATATATATATATATATATATATATATATATATATATATATATATATATATATATATATATATATATATATATATATATATATATATATATAAAACACTTAATTAAATCAAATTGGTAAAATAACTAATATTACGTACGCATTCAACAACGCTTTGAATTTTGTGTTGCGAGGCGGGCTTTGAGGTTTTTATAATGAGTCGAAGACGTGCACAGTGTTTGTCAAAGGACAAATGACCAAAAGTATCCAATGCAAACTACAAACGTAGAGTTAAAATCAACAAATTAGAGATTATGTGAACTTAAAAATCAAAAAATAAGTTCAATTTCAAAAATAAAACTTACTCTTCCACATATGGAGCCAGAATGAACGTGTGTTTAGATGCAAGGGAATTAGTCAAAGCAGTCTCAATGTATGCTATGACATCATTTGGAACATTTACACATTTAGTACCGGAAATCGACTTTGGACAAAACCATCCAATTTTTATTGGAGGTTCGCAAGAATTTAGCTCCTCGTAAGCCGCACTAAACTCACGAATAAGAAAATTTTGTTAGTAATTCGGTTATTAAAACAATTAAACAACAAGGCCTAACTTGTAAGATAATGAGCATCACCTCATGTAGACATGGAAAAGAGCTACATTCAGTATCTCTCCTCTCAAAAATTTCCCAATATCACTAGGACCAATAATTACAAATGGGCTCTCTAAAAAGCAGAATTGGTCCTGCAGGTTTAGAATGATTGGGTCCTCCTCACTTGTGTGAGATGCACAAGTGTGTAGCCATTTGCAATCTTGAGAAAGATCTTTTAGCTTCGCATCAGTCAAAATTGGAGTGCTTGGTATCGACTTTGACCCAGTCGACACCTTTGCTGAGGAACCGATCTCTCTCTAAAATCCCTTTGGACTCTTTTGCTATTTCAATTTATACAATTAAATGCACGGTCACACTGATGTGACCACTTGTAACAGGCATCAAATGCACTGTTTGGCCCTCTTTGGTTGGCTGGGCCACACCATATGCAACCTCAGTTAAGTCGCCATCACTAGCAACACCTAACTGAGGCAGCAAAAGAGAACAAGGAGTCGCCTCCTGAAAATTGTGTCGTTTAGTATAATAAGCATCATAATAAAATATTAAAACGCGTTGCAATTTAAATTAATAAGTGCTTATATATTTAAAAACTATGTACCTGTACCACTGGCTCCGGATTTTGAGCAACGGAGTTTATGGTCTCCGGTGTGGGGTTTTCCCCTTCAGGGAAAGTAATGGGCAGGGGTGCTACGGGGGTAATGGGCTCAGGTGTTGGCTCAACCGAAGCATTAGGATCCCCATGTTGACTTTCTTGATCCTCGACAATTAGGTTTGCCAAGTCAACAATGGGTGCTCCCATCTTCTGCAACACGACGGCCAGTTTGGCGAGAACATCCTTCGTAATCTCTGCTCGGAGGATTTCTACTTCATCCCGCAGCGTCGTTCGGGATTGAGTAGCAACACACTCTTTTTCGAATGCCTTCTGTAACCCCAAGCGGACGCCTCCCTTTCCTACTACCTGCCCACTGTGGTCTTTCCCTAAGACCATATGCAATGCGTCAACATTGCCTCTTGGGGTGAACTCCCCCGTAGCTTCTTTTTCCTTCCAGCCCATCTGTTCAAATAAAAAGTGACATATATAGCAATTAGTATAAGTAAATCAAAGCCAAAGAATAAAAAACAAATCAAGAATATACTTAATAATTTCAAAACTCACCACAGCATCAGCAACCTTCTTTGTTCCCGAATCATTAATGGTAAATTTACCACTTGCATCTCGGGAATGAAGCCCGCAATACCAATCACGCACCTGATCTTCAGCAGGAGTATTCACGGATGCGGAGGTAGTCGTAGATGAACTTTGATTGGGGTATAAACCCGCATCCACCCACTCTTTTCGGACCTCATCGTACGTTTTTTGGCCCAAGCGATGGTAAAACTTCCTTTTGCTTGCAGAATCAGAAGCTTTACCACACTTTTCCTAAATAATCAATAGAAATCGAATGTCATGTATTAGTTTAATGACAGAATCAAAAGAAGTAAATTCAAATAAAAAACTATAATATAATATGAAATACTTACAACTTCTATGGGAGTTGTTCTTTTGGCAACAAAGGCCTCCCAATCCCTCTTCGATATGTGACCCCATATTTCGTAGGGCATCTTCGAAGGTGCTTGCTCTCCACCTTCGTTTCCCGTTTTAACCTTTTTGTTCGTACGGGCACAGCTCTTCGTAATCCAGCCAGTTACTAGCTTGGATTTGAAATCTCTGAATCTTTTAGCAACAGCTGAAAGAAACACATTCTTCTTGTCCTCATCGCTCTCGATGTGGAAAAGATTCTACAAAAAAAAGTTATATTTATTACTGTCAATTAAATTAATTTTAAAATGAAACTAAATGAGTAAAAATAGTAAAGTTGCTTACCACAGTATCATTCCATAGAGAGTTCTTCAAACCCTCTAGAACCTCGTTCCATGCGTGCAATATGGAAATCTTGCGTATACATAGGCCCACTTGTTTTCCATATTGCCTACGCCATTTTCCGCAGGATTGACCCAATGCATAGTATTCCAAATGCATGGGTTCTGTGACTTTGAGGTTTTTCGTAAGACCTCGCCGTTTTCTTTACTTACTGGTTGTGGGAGCATCCATTGGTGGGGCGTCCTCAGTCTCAAAATCATTGTCAATTGGTAGAGCGTCTTCAGCCATACGCTCGTATCTCACAATTTGGTCCTCTTCACTGTTGTAACTACGATGCTCATTATCCAAGGTCTCAATCTTGGGGACAATTTCGTCTCTGAATAGATGCATTGTATATCAGTACCTGAAAGAGTATGAATAGAATATGTCAGTTCATAGACAATACTAAACAGCCCTCAATTCAGAATGATTTTGTACAGCTCTACACCACTATGATCACCAGTAGTTGTTCAACAGCAGCCAAGACATATACCTTTTAGTATCCTGTAAGATTCACCCTCCAAATCAAAAACCAAAATAGCTACCTAAAGTTGGTGTAATAATGCACACACCCAGCAATATACAAAACAAACCTGACCAAAAACCAACGACATCACTAATATTAGTCTTAATTATTAATCTACAGAGTCATTAAAGTGGAAACACCTTCCCGATAGCCACATTGGTCGCCAAGAAACTAGTAGCGTACTGCGACACCTGCCACTTTGGCTTTGAGACTAACATAACTACTTATATTCCTGGTAAATCATTTATTCATTTCTAAATTAATACTAATTAGATTTTTAATCTAAGATTTCATTAATGTCACGAATATTCTAAATTTCATTACTTCCTAATCAATTACTTGAGATAAAAGCACTTTCATTTGCAATCCAGCTAAAACAAATAGTAATCTTTCACAATGATGTAACTGATTGTATGTCCGCCAGTTCCCGTTGATATACCATGGCTGTGATGGAATGTTCACTACCATTGTGCTTTTGTTTTGAGCATAAAAAAATAGAATACACATTGCTAATGAGAAGGTCCTTTACTGATTGAAGATGAGGTAAGGTTTTAGTGCACTTAGAGTCAAATGAATTTGAAAGGAGTTGTTGGCTTGTTTCCAGGTACAACTTTGAAGTATATTTCATGATAATCAGACATTAACTTTATCTTTTATTTACACACACATTCTAAAACCTAAGGAAATATAACATGAGTTTTGTTTTATTTATATTTATAAAGAAAGAAAATCATCTGAAAATAAAATCTATAATGCGAAAATGTATACTGCAACAGAAGTAGCTGCAAATGCATCACTGGGTAGTAGGTAGTGTCGATTTTTCACATGCATTCAAGGCAAGTAATATAGAATCAAAATATTAATGTTACCACCCCAACTAATCTAATATTTTTTTTTACCAACTGCATTAGTAGTAGGTTATTTAATTTTCTTGATAGATTTTTTCAATTATAATACAAATCTACATGATTATAAATGTACTATGAAAGAAATGCAAGTATATTATGGCTTTATAATCCTATTAGGTGGGCAATAACATCCTTAGTATGAAAACAGGCTAGAAGATGAATTTTAAAAGACGAATAATACCTTAATTCGTGAGTTTTGAAGATGAACAAGACCAAATGCCTTTGGTTTCAAACGATTTTGAAGAATGATGAACAGTAGAAGTCGTGGGAGAAGAAGAATAGTCGAACAGATGATGAACAAGTAGCGGGTTTATGAAAATTCAAAGTTTGAAGTCTGATGATGAAGTTTGATGATGAACAACAGCGTATGATGAACCGCTGTTTGAAGTTTAAAGTTTGATGAAGTTTGAAGTTTGAAGTTTGATGAAGAGCAGATGATGAAGTTTGAAGATGAACAAGACAGTAGAAGTTTGATGTTTGAAGTATGGAGAAGATGAACCGCTGTGTTCGTTTATATAATGAAACATGAAGGGTTTTCGTATTATGATGAAAATATAAACGTTAAAAAGCTGGGCGCCATTTTAATACATGTTATTTGCTGCGGTCAAAGGGAAAAACCGCAGCAATTGAGTGCGTTATTTGCTGCGGACACAAGCAAAACCGCATTAATTAATCATGCAAGTGCTTATTTGCTGCGGTCACAAGCAAAACCGCAGTAATTAATCATGCAAGTGCTTATTTGCTGCGGTCAAGGCCTAAAACCGCAGCAATTAATGGTTTTTTTTTTTTTGCAATTCTTTTTCCTATTTATTGCTGCGTATATACAAAAACCGCAGCAAATGATAAGCAGCAAATACGTTTTTTTCCACTAGTGTCATATAGCTCATTGTACCTCCTCCTAAGACCACATCTTAGTTCCATCTTCTATTCTAATATTTCTAATTTAAAAGATTGCGCAATTTATAACTCTAACCCCCAAAAATCATAAGAAAATATATAACCTTATTTAAAACTAGCTTATATTCTTGTAAAGATCGTACGCCTCCACAATCCCCTTTGCATTTCCAATTCAAACACTTTTATGTTCATCTAGACTCAAAACCAAGAAACCAATCAAGAATAACAAGCTATCCAAAAGAAGAACACAACTAAGTTATCCATTCAACTAATAATTTCCACACAAACCCTAGATACTCTCAAGAACAACCAATCGTATATAATCAAGGGTTAGACCCAACACTTACATTTTATCCAACTATTCGATTAATAACAACAAGATTTGTCCACCATTTAGTAATTTCGCAAGAATCTCCTAATATTCAAGAACGTCAAGTTTCCATAATCTTTCTACATCCAATCATCCTATCGATATTCTAATCTTCGTAAATTTCATACTAATTAATAATTCCAACAAATTGTTTCAATATTCCACAATCTACCATTCATTCATCAAAAAAAACCCAAATTACATTTGATTTTAGAATTCTTCCCCAAAACTCCTCAATCACAATCTCTTATTATCACATATCAATCATCACATAACTCACTAATAACACATTTTCCATGAATTTCCAATTTAATGACTTATCTACTAACTCATACACATTCCAAGATTCAACAACATTTAGAGTTTAATACATAAATGAAAGATTATACAAGGGAAAGTGTATTAATAAGAGCATAATTATTAAGGGAAAACAAGGAAAGAAATCAAGAAGGAATACCTTCTGTTTGCAGCAGCAAGAAACGGAACAATTTCAAGTTCAACGTTCTCTTTTCGGCTTGAATTTGATGTTTAATCAATAGGACTAAATCTCACTCAATCCTTCCCCAAGTCGGTAGAATTCAAGCCAAGGGAGGAAGATTTCGGCTGCTTCTACGCTTATGGTGGTTCGAAATCAGAGATAAGCTAAAGAGATTGCTGAAATAATGTGTCGAAAATCAAAGAAAGAATCGAGTAGATTATACCTGATTAGCTTTAGTTCGTTGCTTTTCAAAAAAATTCAAGCGAAGGATTACGTTTCTTGAAGAACCAGGAGCGAAATCAGATAAAGAAATAGGGAAGATGATGAAAATTGAATGGTGTTTTGTGTTCGAATGGTTTTAGGAAGAGCAAATAGTTGGGTTTTCTGGTTTAATTTTTCTTTTGTGTTGAAGATGATGATGAATGGTGATACGCGTGATTTTTTTCTTTTTATATTATTATTTATTTATTATTTATTTATTTTTTAAAGAAAAGGAAATGAAGAGAAGTTAAATTAAGAATATTTTATGTCATGTGTATTTAAGATCATTCTCTCACTGATAATTCTCTTAAACTTACTCGTCTTAAAATATTAATTTTCCCGAATGTTACAATTTAGGATACCTCAAGTAAGGGTTTAAGATACCTCAATCAGAAATTGAGGATACCTCAAGTAGGATTTTAGGATACTTCAAGTAGACATTTAGGATACATCAAGTAGGAGAGAGATAATCTTTTCACTAAAAATGTCATTAGTTTAAACTTGTGACCAATAATAGTCTATGTAGGGTTCGAGCCTACATCTTCTACGCAATAGAGCTAATAGACTTAGAATGACAAATAACTAAATTCTATACAGAAATATATAATTAACAATTTGCAAATGCACTAGTTAAATATACGTTGGGACCTTACCCCTACCTAAGATATATTAGACCCTTACTTGAGGTTGCCTAAACACCAACTTGGTATAATCTAAACCTCAACTTAGCAATTTAGCATAGTGTGAAATCCTACTAAACATTTTAACATATTCTTAATCCCTTTATCATATACACTTAATCACTACTTGAGGTACCACAAACCCCTACTTAAGGTACTCTAAACCCCTAATTGACACTTCCTAAACCCCTACTTGATGTCTCTAAACACCAACTTGTTATACTCTAAACCCCAACTTAGCAGTCAGTATGGTGTAAAACCCTACATGGTATGCTGAAAACCCCTCATTGATACGTTATAAAACCCCAACTTGAGGTATTTTAAATACCTATTTGATGTATCCTAAATGCCTACTTGGGGTATACTAAATTCCTGTAAACCCCTACTTGACTTATCCTAAATGCTTATTTGAGGTATCCTAAAACCCTACCGAGTAAGCTTTCAGTTATACATTAATTATCAAATTGTATATTTTTATTATTTTATTTTTTAAAAAAAAATTTGGGCCAATCCAATAAGAGATCGTCTTTCAGAACAACCAGTGACCTAAATATGATCGTTGACTAGGAATGGCAAATCGGGCTATCGCTTAGGGCCTTGAACTTTTTGTGGCCCAAGTTTTTATTTTCATATACAAAGTTGATATTAACTTGAATTAAATTTAGATAAAAATTAATATTTTTTTTCTACGTAATATGAATTGTAAGCTAGTTTTTTTTTTTTTTTTTTTTTTTTTTTTTTTTTTTTTACAAAATAGTTAAAAATAAAAAATGCAAAATAATGAAATATTATATAGTTTATTACGCTTCAAGTTTTTAGGGGCTTTTTTTTATCTTTCATTTTATAGCCTAAAAATGAACGAGACGACCCTGACCCTTAACAATATAATCTCAACAAGTCTTCATATATTCAGTTATATTAGATAATATTTTAGCTTCCTTAGATTCCTTTGTTAATATTTTTTTAAACTCTGTTTAAAAGTGATTGATAATAAGTGTTAGAAGGTTAAATTGTGGAGGACATGCATGCATGTATAATTGTATGGAAAGTAAAGTCTAACATAGGTTTGATGCGTACTAAATGGTATAGACTAACTTTAAAATAATAAGTGTATTTATTTCTTAATAATTTACTTAGTTGTAATTCTAAAGTAAATAAATAATGTATGAAAGGTATAATACTTTCTTTTTCCCGTAAAATTGTTCCTGCAAGGATTGTTTTTGAAAATAATGAAAAATAAAATCTTTTAAATCATTAATGTATAATTTTATTGTATTATCAATTTAATGGAGAAAAACTAAGTAACATAAGCATATTAAAATAAAGTTTATGGACAAAACATAGGAATCATAACTATCAAAAAATATTTTAATAAAATTAGTGAAAAACATATGAAAATCATAAATATTATTAAAATATTATAATAAAAATAAACAAAATTAATTATATTTAAAATTAATAATAATTCTTCTATAATACAATCAGTTAATTTAAATAAATAAGATATCCTAAGGGCCAAGGGGCCTACTTGTACATGCCCACACGTAATGGTTTCAATCCTTTCAATAGAATGAAAACCATACCGTTCATCACGGACAAACACGGTACCAATTTGGTCGATAAGACACTTTAATAGTGAAATCATTTTATTGGTTGACGAATGTATATTTAATATGATAAAATAATTAATTATTCTATGTTAAAGTAATTAATTATAATTTTACTTTTGTTTGTTCTTATCATTTATTTTTTTCGTAGGTTTTTAATTGTGAATTCATGTTGAAAGTAATTAATTACACTTCAATCCAAACTTAAAAGTCAAATAATATTAATTGATTTTTTTTTAAATTCTAAAAGTTAACATTTAGAAAGTATATATTGAGATTCCACATGACTATATTTATTCATATGGAATATGTTTTCTTATATAGATCGATTAAAAATCTAAGTCGAAATTTAACAATAAAACACGTAAATTTTACTTGAGAAAAACATATAAAAATAAAGAGAGAATAACTTTAAATGATCAGTTACAAAAATCAACTAATTATATGAACTCGTCAGACTATAATACGAACATATGTTTGCTATTTGGTTTACTTACCAAAATCTTGAAAAATCCTCCAAATCAAGAATTAATAATAAAAGAAATTTAAAAAACGTCACGAAATAAAAACAAAACCAAAACAAAATATATTATGCAGTCACTTCTCTCTCTTCATCATTCTTTTCGACACTTTTCATTTCATCAAACCAATTCTTCTCTTCTTTGTTCCAGCTCTTTATCATCACCCTCCATCATTTTTCATTTGACCCGCAACCCAAATTCACTAAAGATTATCATTCATAATTTTCTTTGTTTTCAATTACTTTTCAACATATACGTTGAACAACCAAAAAGCAGATAATTGATATTGATATTGATATTTGAATTGTTCATTATTGATTGTTAGGTGAAGCCCAAAACAAAAGTAAAATTCGAAATAATGGCGATGACGGCACGTAATCCGATATCGGAAACGCAGGAACCAAGCGTAGATACAGATAAGTTGAGTTACGAAATTTTTTCGATTCTAGAAAGCAAATTTCTATTCGGCTATGGAGATAATGAAAACAAGGTTAGTTGGATTCAAAAACAAATTATATCTCCTACCCATGAATTTTCTCCACAGGTAGCCGTAGCAACTCGTTTTGATCAACCTTCTTGTGACGCTGATGGGGTTAGTTTGGCTAAGAATCAACGGGGTAAAATCTGTATACTAAGTATCGACGGTGGAGGAATGAGGAATATCATATCGGGAAAAGCGTTGGCTTATTTAGAACAAGCGTTGAAAGTAAAATCCGGCGACCCAGACGCAAGAATCGCTGATTATTTCGATGTTGCTGCCGGAGCCGGGGTTGGGGGTGTATTTACCGCCTTTCTTTTTGGGTCAAAGGATCATAGCCGTCCGTTATTGAAAGCGGAAGATACATGGCGGTTTCTGGCTGAACAAGGGAGTAAAATTTATCGATCATCCAGTTCAGGATCATCAGGGGTTTTTAAGAGGTTGTTGAAAGGTGGTGGAAGTGGTTCAGGAACTTCAAGCCGGTCTACAACGGCTTCTTTAGAGAAGCTTTTGAAAGAAAAATTTATGAAAAAAAATGGCGGAAGTTTAACATTGAAAGATACATTAAAACCAGTTTTGATTCCTTGTTATGATTTATCAAGTACGGCGCCATTTTTGTTTTCTCGTGCTGATGCTTTGGAAACTGATGGGTTTGATTTCCGGTTATGGGAAGTTTGCCGGGCTACATCGGCTGAACCGGGTATATTTGAACCGATTAGTATGCGGTCCGTGGATGGTTCGACCCGGTGTGTGGCGGTTGACGGTGGGTTGGCGATGGGTAACCCGACGGCGGCGGCGATAACCCATGTGTTGCATAACAAACAGGAATTTCCATTCGTGCGAGGAGTGGAAGACATATTGGTACTTTCTATTGGAACGGGCCAGCTTCTAGAAGGTAGTTACGAATATGAGGAGGTGAAAAGTTGGAAATCAAAGCAGTGGGCTAGACCCATGGCCCGAATTGCCGGTGATGGGTATACTGATTTGGTGGACCACGCCGTTGCTAAAGCTTTTGGACAGTGGCGTTCTTCCAATTATGTTCGTCTTCAGGTAAATTAATTTTACTTTTCTTTTTTTAATAACCTTTTTTTATCTTTCGTTATTCTTTCTCCTAATAGATAAGTTCATTTTTTATGTCTTGAAATCAAATGATTAAATGCTTAGGTTAAAATTGTGATTATATTTCTTTGTTTTTTTAGGAAAAATTAATAATTCAGCATCTATTGATTAACTATAAATAATTCTAAATTTAGGGTATTTGTCTGCTGTAAGTTGGGTAATTTAATAACTGTTATAGTAAATAATTCACTTAAAAAAAATTAGATCGAAAATTTTTGTAAAATTAGAAAAAAAATTTTGAATACATAAAAAATTCTGAATAATTAAAAAAATCAAAATTTTTTTAACTTTTTAACATTTTTTCGAAAGTCATCCGATTACGGAGTTTACTCTAGAAAATTACACTTTAAAATTGAATCAATAAGTGAAATTATTGTATGATATCATGAAAATGTATTTTTTTTATTCCCATGAAACTTACAATTGAGGGGAGAAATTAATTTTTATTATAGGTAATGAGAATCAAACTCAAAGGATTTCTAAATCGTAAAATCACATGAATTGCAAATGTCTTTATTGTGAAATTGCATTTTTGACTATGACCAACTCATAGATTTGGTGTTATTCGTGATGAATAATTGTGGCTCAAATGGGAATTAGGAAATACTCCCTCCTATTCAGCTGAACTGTCCCATTTGACTTTTCACACTTGTCGAGGCAACATTTTAACTCTTAATATCTCAAATTATGCTTAATATCTCAAATTATGCTTAATTAAAAATTATAAAAAGTTAATATTAATAATCCTTGTATTGAGACGAATCAAACAAGATCCCATATGACTATGTTTTAACTTATAGATTAAGAGTAAAATACAAATTAAGAGTGATAAGTGAATAGTGCCAAAAAAAAATGGGACAATTCAGCTGAATAGGAGGTAGTACTATAGTATAACAAAATAAATGAGACAATATTATTTAAAATATGTAGCTAATTAAGAGTAAAGATATAAGGGTGTGATCTTTTACCCTTATCATAGCTTTTTATAAACTAAATGTACTAAGTTAGATGATGGTGATCTTAGAAAAATTATATATAGAGATGGTCATTATTTTAAACTTTTTTTTGTCATAGTTAATTTGTAAAAATTATTTGGAAAAAAAATGAACATAGAAGCAGGAGCTATTGTAGTTGGTTTTATGATTGGAATTTAAAGGAAAATAAATAAATGAAAATAAAAATTTAATAAATGTGTAAGAAACTTTTGGTCATAGAAATTGGAGTTAATTGTCTTGATACCAACTATACATGGCCCATGCGAGTCCCACCCCCACAAAGCCTCAAAAATAATGCTACTACATTCATTTTATTTTGGCATAGGAAGCTTAAATATTAGCTAGGCTACCTGTGGGATGGAACTTAATTATGGGTTTTTTTTTTTATACTTTATCCGTTCTAAATTACTTACAACGTTACGTTTTTACACTATTTATTTATTATATTAATTTATTTTTAGTTTTTAATCTTTAAGTTTAAGCGTAGTCAAGTTGGATTTTGTTGGATTTGTCTATTTATTCATTCATCACAGGTTTTACGATCCAATTCTATTGATATCGATTATGCTGTTTAACGATCCTGGGTAGAATCCTTATCTTAACAACTTTGCTTTTTATATTAATTTGATTTTATTTATTGACCAACTCACGAATATCAATAAAGTCTTGCCACTAGTCTTGTTATAGTTTTCCCCTAATAAATAAGGACCCATTTTTGTAAACTATTGTTATCTGTTACACTGCCTTTAGGCTCATTTGACCTTATTGTCGGACATATGATCAATTATATATTTCTATGGATTATAATAGAACAATTCCATATTTTGAAATTGTCTGCTAATTTTATGAGTATATAGATTGCTAAATTTAAGTATTTTGTGTTTTATTAATACTCTTTATGTCCCTTTTATTTTACACTTAGAGCAAAATAGGTGAAATTTAGTGGAAAAAGAAATTGGGTTGGAGAATAAAATAAAAAAACAAGTGGATAATAACAATAAGCGGTTAAGATTGAGAGATAGTATATGTATGTGAATGAGATTAAAAGAATGAGAGTGAGATCATTGCCAAAAAGAAAGGGTGTAAAATCAGTAAGACAAATTAAAATGGAAAGTGGTGCAAAATAAGAGAGATAAAGGGAGTATTTGTTAGAAAGCAATGGGAGAGGGAGAAAATGACGACAAAAAGCAAACCGGGAGAGAAATATGTAGATGATATTGTAAAAGAATGAATTTGTAAATGAGACGTAAGGATGAAAAGTGAATGAATTGTTTATTTTAGAAGTGTAGCAAAATGAATATATTAAAACTGAAAAATGTATAGTAAATTGATGAAGACAGATGGAGTATCCTTTATTGATAGTATTTGGAATATGGTGTGAATTACTCTTAAAGCTTATATAGATTTCGTTTGTTAGTTGAAAAGAAGAAACAAAATCCAAGTTGAAGGCTTAGGCAATTAAGAATTGAGTGGGGATTGAATGGTTCGAATTTGACATTGATATTTTAGAAGAGAATTTGATAGGAATTGGGATAGTAGTACAAGACTGACAATTCAAGCCAGCCTGGGTTTTTGTGTTGATGCAATTTATGGGAGCACAACGGTGTGGGTTATAGATTCTACCCTGCCATATGATATGCTACATCCTTCTTGCATAGTTTTACGTGCTGAACTTTTTTTTTTTCTGTAACTTGGGTGTAATTATGTGGAGCATCTCTTTAAGTAACTTTATTTAGTTACAACATCACTAATAAAATCATTTACGACTTGTTTGGTTAGTGGTATTAAATGGTTGTAATAGGAATGATTTATAGTGTAAAATTTCATTAAAAGTTTCATCTCATTACCATGATAATGAAACTTCGATCACAAAAAAGTTTTTTTTGTTTATAAATTTCCAATACCACCTAATATCACATCTCTAATGGTAATGCATTGGAATGAATTTTACGAAGATAATGAGATAACTGAAGTTGGACAAGTATGACCATCAAGTTAGTCATGAGATTTTTCAAGTATGAGTATGACCATCAAGTATGACCACCTAATGGCCCGTTAGTGTTTCAACTTATCATAAGTGCTTAAAAATAAGCTTCAAAAAATTACTCGAACGAAGTCGACCTAGAGGTTGATTTGAGTAGTGAGTTGTGGTCGACCAAGCCAAACTAGATGTTGAAATGTGATTCGACATGTATCTGATTATTTTGGGTTCATAATCAACTTGTGCCCGACCCTAAATTGACCAATACTTAGAGATAATCTAAAAAGTGTGGATAACTGAAAGTCTAAAACCGTTAGATATCAAGATGACCTGATTTTAAGATTTAATTTGACCTGACTTGTAATCGATCCGACCTATGATCGACCATAATATGAACTTGTCTAATATCAAAAATCTTTGATTATCCTAATGACCCAAGTGCAGGCTAACTTGATTATGGATTTGTCTAACTACATCTCAATGAAATATAAAATGCAATTTGAGTAGTTGACTTTAGTTATGACTAAGTGCTTGATGTTGGTTATTTTTCTAAAATAAGTTGATTTGGTTAATAAAATGAGTGATGTGATTAGATTTATATTTATTCAATCCAAACTTAAATTCTACATGAGTTTTGTTAATAATTTCAAGTTTATTTAATCCAAAATTCAATTTGACAAGAATTTTGTGAATAAATTAAAGTTTTGACTAATCCAAACTCAAAATTCGACATAGGGGTTGTGAATAAATTCAAGTTTTTTTGAAGCTAAATTTGAATCCAACATGATGTTTTTAAACAATGTTTGACATGAATTGAATTCAAATTTAGCACATTTTGACATGAACCCAACCGAACTTATTTTGATTATAAAATTATCCGACCTGAAATCATCTGCCAGTCAACCTAAAATTAGAATGACCAACCCGACATTCGACTGATCTCAGTTGAATTCAATTAATAATTGACTTGGTTTTGAACATGTTGACACAACCCTTGTGATATATTGCACTTCTCTTTCATTATATTCCTTTTGACCCTATGATTTGCACCCTTTTTAACTTCTAATAATAAAAATAATTAATATATAAGAATAAGACAAAAATATCAGGGAATGAAAGAAATAAGCGGATAAAATGAATTAAGAGAATGCGTTAGAGAATGCGTTTGTAGATGAGATTAAAAGATCGGGAGTAAAATCATTGCAAAGATGTAAAGAGTGCTAAGTAATTGAGAGTTGAGACATACATAAGTGGAATCTTATAGAGATAGAGGGCAGTGTCGTCTCGTAAATTTTGAGGCTTCTGTGCCAAATTTTTATCTTATAAACCCTTACGACTCCTATCAAAATACTAGTATATGATAAGATCTCTCAATTTATTAAACTAATAATATCTGACTCTTTATTACTTACTTTGTTATTCCCGCGTAAAATAGTATACATATGTTCGTTAATTGAAAGTTTAATCATGGATTTTTAAGGCCCCTCTGTTAGAGGGTGTATTTTTTTCGGAAGATGATACATACAAGTAGATACCTGAAAAACACAATGGACAAAGAATTTTACCAACTTGTTTCCAAGACTTTGTTTGCTACTTCTACTTGACTCTTGAGTTTTATGCAATATTCAGCCATCATTTCCTTGCCTGCTGTCCACGTGATTCTTTGATTGTTTTTAGGAGTATGCTTGCTTAAGGAAACTTTACTGTTTTTGGTTTTTCATTGGCTCCCACTTCCCAGTAATCTGCAACTTACAACTAAAAACACAATAGACTTGGTTTTTATTGGGCACCCTGTAACTTGTTGGGTAGTATTAGTAGGATTATCAGCTAGGAAGTTGTAATTTTCAGCATTTTAGTCCAAAAAGATTACTAGACAGAAAGAGGGGAAAGGTCAATATCAGTTGGATGCTACCTTGTTTTAAGATACTTGCCAAGAAACAACAGTCTATAATGTAGTGGTAAAAAGAGCAGGATGGTCCATTAGATGTTGCTATAGTGCTGTGAAAAATGCAGTTTGGATGAGTTGTTTTCTGTTAGTTACTCACATGCTTATTGCCTTGTAACTGAAAATGAGCTGGTGGTCCATGGACCCTTGTCTATCTATCTCTAAGTATTACTAAAACAAAACACAGCTGACATCATCACCTTTTAAAATTGCTTACGTGTCGCTTCTTCATTAAAAATTTCCCCTCTAAAATTTAATGATAATGTCATTGTAATTATGATTATCTTTGACTTTCTACTTTCTTATTTTAAGTATATTATTATTCTTATTATTTTTTTTTATTTTTAAGGTCACATCGCATTTAATGTATTAGAAACTATATATTGTATTTTATTTATTTCAATTATTTATAAAATGTTTTCAATTTTATTTATTAAATAAATATTATTTAGTGTATTGGATATATTTGAGATGGTTAAAATATAATATACTTTTATTAGGATTTGTTTTTGTTATATGTACTCTTGGTTACTTATATGAGTCACCTATATTTTTTGTGAGAAAAAAAATCTGTCTTTTAAACTATAAAATAATTTTACATATTTTTATGTATTTATATTTGATTTTAAAGTATGTTATTACTAGTAATAATATTTAATACTTCTATAAATTAATGTAATAGTTATTTTTGTTAGCAAAAATTGGTATGTTATTTTTTATTAAAAAAACCTCGTAATTTTGTATTGTATTCAGGGTACGAACTATTTGCTCTTTTATTCAAAATGAAATTATAAAAGTATAAATATAATTATATTGCGCACAATGCAAAATATAATATAATGTACGTAGTGTATACAACTGTTTAGTGTGAAACGAAATATAACTATAATGTACAATATATTTTAAAAATTTTAATTTCTTAATTTATACAAATATGTCAGAAAATTTGATAAAGTCATGCATCGCACGGGCACTATCTAGTGTTGTCTACAGTAGAATACTGGTTAACCTTGTCAAAATTTTAATATTCTCGTTGTCTTTTTTGAATTTGCTACATATGTTATTTTTGTGTCGTCTACTATGTTACTTTTTTTGTAGCAAAAAAATGCTAGACAAAGGAGTAATCCTTTCATCCTATGTTATTTGGTCTTGGATAGTGATGTCGGATATTGGTACGTGTCCAAGTGTCGGATACGTCTACATATTTAATTTTACGTGTAAAATGAAGTGTCTAAATGCCATATCAATGTCCTAACATCAAGGATCGGACACGGATTTGTTTTGTGTAAAATATGCTTTTTTTGTATGTCAAATTCGTATTAATTTGTTTCGAAATTATGAATGGTAAATTTATTGATAGGCAAATGGATCAAGCTTTGGACGATGTGGACCGAATATGGATACAGATGCAAGTCCAAACAACATCAAAATGCTGGTACAAGTAGGGGAGGAAATGCTGAAACAAAATAACGTAGAGTCGGTTCTTTTCGGAGGCAAGAAAATCAGTGAGCAGAGTAATTTCGAGAAACTGGATTGGTTTGCAGAAGAGCTCGTGCTGGAACATCAAAGGCGGAGTTGCAGAATCGCTCCTACCGTTGCATTCAAGCAAGCTAATCCAACACCAACGTAGGCTCTTACAAAGCTTTTTGCCAAGGAGAAAAACCCAAAAAAACAGACAAAAGAAAGGTAATTTTAAACTTTGTGCTGTTTTTTTCACTTTTTTGTGTTAATGCCTCTCCTATCATGGTCTTGTTTACTGTTGCTTATAGTGTCACCTTACCGGCTAATGCACATATTGTACACATCTTCTTAATGGCATTTCTTATGGCTTTAGCCTCAATTTAAACTTGTGGTCCCCTTTGGTTGATGTTACCTAACAATTGGTATGGGTAATGGGTATGTTTGTGTGGCATAATGATTCACAATTTATTGTCACTTTTTCTATATTTTGTTGCATTTGAGATAAATATAACAAATTTAATAGGATATAGAAATTGATATTTAGAATTTAGAATAGTTTAAGAAAAAGGGTAAAAGGTTGCTTTGAGAAATAATAACCCCAACCTTTGCTAAAAGCTTAATTTAAGCTTAATTTATGTAAAATGTTTTGCTTTTGTTTTCCCATTGACTCATTTTTTTTTATTGGAATATATATATATATATATATATATATGTAATTTTTCCATTGACTTATTGACTTATTTGAATTTGTTTTTTTTAATCTTCTGTCTCATGGAGTTTACCACAAATGTGTAAAAAGAGGGTTTAAATATGTGGATAGGAATGTTGGTTATTTACGAAGAAAAAATATAGTTAACTAAGTGGAACAACCTTAAAAGACAAATGTAATAAGCTAAGAGAGATATATACGTATTTGACATCTTTTTCACTTTTTCATTATACTCCATGTGAGATGCTTGCAATCATATAAGACGATACTCTCTGTGACCTGAAGAAATTGACATAGTTGTATATTGTACAAATATTAAGAAATGATGAGACCATTTGAATTGTATGGATATTAAACGACAATTGAAATGTTAGGATTAAAAAAATGATAGAAATAATTCCATAAAAAGAAATTGCATCAAAATAAAAGAGACAGACTAAAAAAGAAAGTGATAAATTTCTTAGTATTAAAGGAAGTAGTAAAGAAGTAGAAAAACGTTGGTTCACCACACTTTTGTTGAAAAGTACAACGGATCGAAACTAACATCATTTGCTTAATATTTGTGACTTTTAATCCTTCTTTATATCTTCGTTTTGAATTCTATTTCTCATAATATCTAATTATATATGTCTATTCATTTATCGAAACATTCGTATTTTTACTACTCAGTATATTCCTACTATGATCCTTTGCCCATTTTAATACGGCAATCATCATTCAAATTAAACCATCTCTTAGCCTTTCCTATCTCTGCTAATCTTAAATTAGTATGTGGATGGTATCTAATTAGAATAAATGGTTTGAGGAGCATACTGATTTTGTTAATTTGACCCAATTGATATTATTTGATATTAAAGTGTCAATTAAATCTAATTTGTATTAAATGACAGCTAAATATATATGTTTGATTCTATATTTAATGATAATAGTTATGATTTAATAAAATTGTGGGGTAGACAAATTATTAGTATTTAGAGTATACTAAACCTAACTTATAAACCTAATCCACCTCTTGGCTGTTGGCACTTTGTTTTTCTGATAGAAAACTTTAGCCTTTGTTTTTTTTTTTTTTTAATATTTAATTTGTTTTGTTCTACTATTTTAAATTAAGTAATCAAGTAGAGGAGTAACATAGAGTAACATTTAGCACTTTTGCACTTTCCAATAGCATGCTCACTTTAGTTTCTACTTCTGTCCCTCTACACAATACCCAAGAAGTAATTTTTACTAATGAGAAAAAGATAAAAAAATATTATGAAATAGTGTGAGAAACCTTCGTATGGAAGAGATGAAAATTAAAGTTAATTGTGAAAGAAACTAAATAAAAAAATTTAGGTTATAACCAAAAATAAAAAGACCAAATTTGATGTGGATGTGAAGATATAATTACATCATTACATGATAAAGACAAGTTAGAATGAAAAATTTATGGGGTCTATTTTTTTCCAATATTATTATTAACTATTAAAATACTAAATATTTAAATGTAACAAAATATTAAATTATAAGACATACAAAAAGGAATGGTGATAGTATTGACAAAATTTCTTCTCTATATACTTCATTTTAAAAATGGAGTTGCTTGGTTTCTTGTTTTAATTAAGTACTCATATGTTTGAGAAAAATGAAAAGAAATATATATATATATATATATATATATATATATATATATATATATGGTCAAGTTTCAATGAGAACTAAGCTTATATTAGAATCATGAGAACCGATCTCTCTGGTAAAAATGTGTTACTTTTTTACAGAGAAAATGTATTACTTTTGAACAATAAAATGTTACTTTTTAAAAAAAAAAAAAAAAAAAAAAAAAAACTGATACTTTTTAGCAAAAAAAGTGTTATTTTTAGAAAAAAAATATTTTTTCCAAAAAAAAAACATATTACACAATAATTCGTTTTTTCCAAAAAGTATCACCTTTTTATGTAAAAAGTAACACCTTTTTATGAGTTTTTTTAGAATTTTTTTTTCTTAAAGTAACACTTTTTTGCCTAATAGTATCATAAAAAAACAGTAACACCTTTTTGCCTAAAAGTAACACCTTTTTAGTAAAAAGTAATACTTTTTTGTAAGACAGATTAGTTCTCACGGTTCTCATATAAGGATGGTTCTTACAGGAATTTCTTCAAATATATATATATATATATATATATATATATATATATATGAACCCGGTAAAAGCCCGTGCCAGCCCATTGTATTTTTGAACAAAAGGCTCAACCCTTTTACAACGAGTTGGGTCAGGTCATGGGCTTTTAACTGGCCCCAAGCCGTTGCACACCTCTAATATTCTTTTCGTTTTTTTAAGTTATTCCAATTTGTCAATTTGAATCGTTTTATTTTTTGTTCTTCTAAAGAATATTTTGATTTATATCACACTTTTTAGACATAATTAACCATATTCGTTCACATTTTAATATTTTATTAATGCTTATGATCTTCATTCTTCACATATTTTCCACTACCTTTTTTTTTAATATTTTTTTATTGCTTATGGTCTCCACACATTTTGCACTAATTTTATTTAAATATTTTTTAATAATTGTGGTTTTTATATTTTTTTTTCCCTTAATTTTATCATGATATTTTTTTAAATGCTTATAGTCCAAATTTTTTTTCTATTAAATATATTATTTAATAAAATAATATATTTATCTTTTAAAGATTTTATTTTTATTAATTTTCGTTTAGTATTCCTTGTGGGAATAACTTTAAGGAAGGAAAAAAAAGAATATTAATTATTATCATTACCTTTTATCATTGATGAATAATTGGGGAAATTGGATAAAAAGAAGGGATTATTATTATTTAACTTAAGTTGTCATTGTTAGGAAGAAGTGTTGGTGGTTTGTACCTTTGTGGGTATAAAATATTTGATGAATATTACTTCAATTTGAGACACTGTCTTCTACCGACACTAATTCATAGTTTTAGGCTTTGGCCATCCATATCTTTTTTGTCATATTGAAAAAGTTGAAGCCTTTAGAAAGTAGGGCCTTTAGTGGAACCAACAATTTAAGGCTTCCCTTGTAAACAATTCATTACTCAATAGAGTATTGCTGTATTGGTTAGGGAATAATTTTAATTGTTTTGTTTTCTTTTTCTTTCTCCTTTCCATAAATTTCCCATGATTTGTGCTAGAGATGTTCGATGGGTCGGACTCGGACCCCATTTAGATTATTGACTAGGGTTGATTGTGTTGATTGTGCTAGAGATATTCGATGGGTCGGACTTGGACCTCATTAAATCATTGACTGGGGTTGATTGTGCTAGTGATGTTCGATGGGTCGAACCAAACCACATTTAGATTATTGACTGGAGTTGATTGTGCTAGAAATGTTGATTGTGCTAGAAATGTCGGTGGTTCGGACTTGGACCCCATTAGATCATTAGCCGGGGCTAGTTGTGTTAGAGATGTTCAATGTGTCGGGCTCGAACCCCATTTAGATCGTTGATTGGAGTTGATTGTGCTAGAGGTGTTCAATGGTTAGGAATCAGACCCCATTTAGATCATTGACCGGGGTTGAGGGCGGGCTACATTGAACATGGATGGTTGATAATGAGTAGAAGAATTTAGCAAGGATGCATAGGATGATGGTATCCACTATTCACCATTATTGGTTGGATTTAAGTTGTGTCGTAGGTAGGTGGTTTATGGTGCATTTTGTGATGCTAAACTTTGATTTGGCTTGTTTTCTATGAATTGGGAGGGTCTATCTCTCAATTCTATTGTTATACTCAGATCCTTTGATTTATCTCATCCACACATTTTTCTTTTATTCTTTCATTATAATCATTAATCAACCAAATTGAGGAAGTGTTTGGCAAAATTAATTGTTAACGGTTTTAGCTTATTCAGGTGCAAATAAATACTAGTCAAACCATTTAATACTAGAGTTTAATAAACTAGTTATTTGAAACAATTTTTCATTATAAATCAACTAATTTAGGACAACATACACCCACTCGTCAAATCAGTTAATGAATAGCAATTAAGTATCAGCTATCAACTATTTATCGAACACCATTTCTTTTATTGAAATATTTTGATTTTTGATACTTGAGATGATAAATGGGACACGGTATGTAAAAGCAAGTTTGTTTGTAAATACTTCCTTTATATTCTATTCTATTATGCTCTTTACTTTTCATCCATTAAATTTATTATTCAACAAAATACTATATTTTACCATTTAAAAAATCCTTTTTTTTTTTTAATTTCTATAAATATTTCTTGCATAAACATTAAAAAAAAACCTCATAGTAATACTTTAATTGTGTTTATTTGGATGCAGGTAAATAAGTTGTATTTATAAAGTAAAGTAGTACTTCAGAAAAGAAGGGGTGAAGAAAATAGTAGTAGCTTTAACTTTATGTAATCAGCACAAGAAAAAGAATTGATTGGTTATAAAGTCGAAGAAGAAGATCTTGCTGGGATTCCTTTGCCTGCCCTTTGCCTATCAATTCATTTTCACTTAAAAAAAAAGGAAAAAAGTGCAGCAAGAAAAGTGCAGAAAAAAATCGCTTAGTCTTATTTTGGAGAAGGAAAACAATCAGGTCAACACCTGAAATCATACTCCTACTCACCTATACTTTTTTTTTTTTCCTTTTTTTGTTTTTCTTTTTAGCTATCACTTTCTGCTTTCTCCGTTTTATAATGTTGGTTACAGTGGACTTTTTTTACGCATTTTCCAACTATAATTCAAGTCTTAATGAATATATATATATATATATATATATACATTGAGACGAATTTGACAAGATATCGCATGAGGTGTTCATTCTGGTCATCTGGCTGATTTTGAGTTATGTGTTTCGAATCGATTTAAAATTGAATGTTGTGTATATATTGATTTTTACATAATTGTAAATGTAAATTATTTTTAAATTCGAGTCGAATTAAGTTCGGTTATAAAATCGGATGAATATCATATTATCAGACTGTTTTGAACACCTCTATGGATATATTTTGACTTCTAATATCCATGAAAATTGGTTTGAAATTTCTTTTCCGTGTATATTAGAATATTCAAATGTAACCAATGATATGAAATGGAGATGGAGGGAGTACTATTTTATGTTAGTTTGAGAAAAGCAGAAATCATTTTTGACTAAAAACAAAAGTTGTATTGGTTGGTTTCTCATTCTCACCCAATTTGTGTCTTGTGTGAACACACAAGTTTGATATGTAATTTTATGTATTGAAAATTGATTCTTGAATAGTGAATGATTCATCGTTTTCATCATGGTAATTGGTATAGATAGCCCACCATATCTACCAAATTCTAAATTGACTCACTTTAAGGGAAGCCAAACCATGGTTTCTAATGGGGATAGTGGATACCAAACACGAAGATAAGTAAAATTATCAGAAAAAGCATAGTTTCAACTTATTTTCAAATATAAGCGCCTAATTTTCAAATTTGAGGTATGGGTTTCGTTCGCACTTACTAACTGCGAACAAAGGGTTTGATTTAAAAAAAAAACAAAAGAGTTGTTCGCACTTACTAATTACGAATAAAGTTAGCTTTTTTTTGACCAAATATCTTGTTCGCGGCTACTAACTGCAAACAGTTTGGTTGATTTTTTTTGATCAATTTGCCTCTGTTCGCAGTTACGAACCTGTGCTCTTCGTGAAGACGCTTACATTTAAAAATAAGTTCAAATATAGCTTTTTTTTTTAATAATTTTACTTATCTATTTCAAAATTCACCGAACACCTGGAATAGTTTCAGGAGAACCGGCCTACTCAATCTACCTAGTGGTATGTGGGACCTTTTCTTCATTCTTCCAATTTTGTTACATTTTTTTCTTAGTACAAAAAATAACATCTCCTAAATGCTTAGCCATCCTTCTAAATTGTTTAAGAAAATTCTCAATTGTTTATAAACCTTTTGATTAGCTATCCTACTAAAATTTTTATCACAGGTCTCCTTACAGTCCATTTGATTAATGGTACTAATAAGTAGTAATGAGAATGAATTATAGTGTAAATTTTCATGATATGTATCATGTCATTCCCATAGTAATGATCGTTTGAGCATAAAAAGTTTTTTGTTCACGATTTTCCATTGCCATCTAATACCACAATAGAAAGAGTTTTGTGAAGAAAATAAGATTGCTGAAGGATAATAAGCGTAGTTATTTAATTTGTTAAGAGATATTCCTACAAAATTATAATAATTTTTCATTACTATTCTTACCATTTAGTACTGATTACCAAACGGATCGTTAATTGTTTATAAGTTATTTCTCATTGGAGTGTAAGATGAATTTTGCTATATTTTTTCCCCCTGACTTGATTCGGGTCATGATCTGTTTCTAGAAGTGTTTGTTTGCAGTTATTTACATGGGTATAAGGTTATTTTATATGACCTTATGGTCTTGTATATTCGGGATAATTTTATATAGACTGTTACACTATGGTTTTTGGTACATTTTTCATTTTGGTCAATCTTATAAAGATTTGCCACATTTGTATTTTTGGTTGTGACTCACACTCCTTTTTTAATTCTCAACCATACATTTAAGTTGTTTTTCATCTCAATCGCACATTTTTTTCCTACTTTTTTTTAAAATTACATTTTTTATCCACAATTCTCTATTTTTTTTTAATTATAAAGATTGTACCAGTAACAAAAATCAATAAACAAAGTGAAAATATTTTCTTCCAACTCGTTTTGTATGAGACTGTCTCACGATGAGACGGGCCTATATAATTAGCTCATTCTTTAATTGATTACTTTAAGATCATAAGTGATCGTTTTAAGGTTATAAGTAATCACTCTAATACTATGAAATGTGCTTATTTTAAAATTATAAGTGATCATTTAAAGACAAAAAGTGTATTGGACTAGCCCAATAAAAATGGTCTCACCATAAGACTGTCTCATTTAAAAATTAGTGTAACATATAATTGTAGAATCTTGTGTTGGGTTGGGCTCAAGGAAAAATGAGAAATTTTGAAATAGATAAGATTATTTATCAAAAAAAAAAGCGCACAGTAAGATACATGTGAATTTATTTCCATTTCTAAGCGTTTAATTCCCAAATCGAAGGATAAGAAGTTGTTCGCACTTACTAACTGCAAATAAGATGATCCATAAAACTTCACTAGGCCGGAGATATAATTGTTAATTTATAATACTTGTAATTAAAAAGTTAATTTTCAAGGGAGATCGCGGGCTAAGGTTAATGATTTGTAATTATAGAATTCAAATCTACAAATGTAATGTTAATTATGCATAATTGTCATCAGACATCAACACATCAAAAAACAGATGTTTTGTTCAGTCATGCTATGCATTGATGAGAATAAGTTTGTTACGGTGAAACTTTTAAAGAACAATGAAGGCTTGTTTAGGAATGTTCAAAGCCCGTAGCTTGCTCTAGAAGACCCATTTACAGCTCTAACCCTCTTAAGACTCGCCCCGTCTAAAACCAACAAACTAAAAGGTCGGATCTCCCCCCCGGTGGTGAATGTCGAATGCAATGACTGAATTTTTTTGTGTTTTGTGTTTGATTTTCGAAAATGCAAATGGAGGATAGTTATGGCTAAAATCGAAATTCACTATGAATCCACGTAGCAAGTAACGACGCTCTAAAGGCACAGGTGCACGAGCCAAATACACCAAGCATAAGAACTTTTGCAAATATGACTCTAATCTAAGAATCATACAAACAACGGGGATTTGAAACAAGTGTTTCGGGTTTTCTTTATCATTGAGCAACTATAAAAATGTATTACATGCTAAGCTATATATAAAGACAACAAAACGAAAGAAACTAACTCGAAAACCGACTCCCACAACCGTGCATAACCGGCTGGAGTGAGGTGTGGGAGTTACACAATGTGGCCGGTTATCACTCTTGGTAATCGTCCATTTTGTGAGTAACTTCTAACGTAACCTCCGTCCCATTATTGCTTATTACAAAACCGACTCATAATCACCTAATAATTCATAACTTAACCACTTAAAAACCGAAAAATAACCTCCCTAATTATTCTGAAAATAACTCCTAATAACCGACTTTAAAAAAAACCGAAAAACAACTACCTATTTTCTGATTTTTTTAATTTCAGTACATGGAAATAACTACCTAGCTACTTGGACTAAAATGACTTCAAAGAGATGATCTTCCACACGCCTAAATTGGCATCGTTTTTGCTGAAATTAGCTTCCGTGCTTTGACTTGATTTCCGACTTTGATTTCCTCTTAACTTAAATAACTTCCGTGCTTTGATTTGATTTTCCTCCTTGATTTCTTCTTGACAATTCTTAAAATACATGACATATTTTTATTTGTTTTCTTAATTACAATTAAACACTAAAACATAAATGGACCGACCCAAAATAAAAATATAAAATAAAACACAAACTAATAACTTAAACATTAAAATTCAGATGTGCATGAGGTGAAACTTGATTACGTATGATCTTTAAAAGGTAGATTAAATGAGTGCTTGTTACATGAGGGTGTGGCGCCAACAAAGCCCCTAACCATTACAGGTTAGGGGCACATGAGGATGGGTAGAGCAATTATGGGGATATCTGGGATGAAGATGAAAATGATTCAATTTTTTTAATTATCTTTTATTTTTTAGTTCATTTTAATGCTAAAATGGATTTTTTTATTTACTTTTATTTTTTTAACGGTTAATTGGAAATAATTATTTTTTTTAAAGAAAAGAAAGGCTATGCATTAGGATGAGAGACATCAAAATACAAAACATCCATAAGCCAAACAGCAGGGACATCGACCCACACCTCGTTGCAAACATCGAAAACCACCAAACTAGCTAGCCTATGAGAACCACTTTTACATTCTCTATAGCAAAACTGAAAAGATACAAAACCAAAATATTGCTCCAAAAAAAGACAATTGTCTATAATAGACTGAATATGGAAGCACCTTTTACCACCCTCATTCAAAGCATCTATTATATTCTTGCAATTTCCTTCCACCAAAATATTGCACCAGCCCTTAACCTTCGCCACCTTCAGAGCCCAGAACAACGCACAAGCTTCGGCCTCTTCAGCATACATTCCCACCCTGGAAATCTTCGAACCAGCACCAACAAATTTACCACACCGATGACAAATAAGAAAATGTGTTACAAAAAGCTGACCAAAATGTGTGAGCCCAAGAACAATCAAAAAGCACATGCTGCAATTTCTCCTCCTTCCTACACCGATGACAAATAAGAAATTTAGGCACAGCCCTTGATTTGAGATTCACTCTATGTGGAATAATGTTCCAACAAGCACGTCACACAGAATCTCGAACTTTAGAAGTCACTTTTAATTTCCATAACTTTTTCCATACAGAATCAAGACCTTTCAAACAAGTCGAATAATCAAACAAGTCCATCTTAAGAGAATAAACATACTAAACCCTTAGACACCCATCCATACCATAAATCCAACAAAGCTCTTCCCCAATGCTAATGGGAATATTCAAGATCTTATCTGCTTCAAAAGAAAAAATTTCTCCTGAACCAGCTCAACTTTCCATGCAAACAAATTCAAATCAATAAAAAAATCTACCGTGATATTATCTACTAAGTTCTCTTAAAGATAAAGAATACGATCGGACCCATCACCACCAAGCCAAGGTCTTTCCACATCCTTATATTCCGCCCATTTCCCACCTTTCACCTCAAGCCAACCTCAAGAACTTACGAGTACCCCATATACTAATTGTATTTTTATTACGTAGGAGTATTATTTAGTATATTTATCCGGTACTTTTTAGAACATTGTTTAGTATTTACATTTTTAAATAGATATTTCAATTTAGTTATTATTTTTCATTAACTAATAATGTTCATTAACCACAATGATAAATAATAACAATTATAACAATGAAACATTAACGACAAAACTATTCATTGATCACTACTCTTAAACAAATTTGATAAATCTACAACCAAAGTATACGAAATTCACTATTTACAATAATGTTCGTACAATAACGATAAATAATATAATAGTTTTTACAATAAATCTTAAACAGATTTAATTATTAATTACTACTTTTAAATGAAACTAATTACAACAATAAAAATAATTAAATATAAACATAAACATAATAACAACAACAACAACAACAATAATAATAATAATAATAATAATAATAATAATAATAATAATAATAATAGTAATAATAATAGCGCGCTCGACCTTGGGAGAGTTAGGTGAAGACGCGCTCAACCTATTATCGAGGATTGAATCGTTCACTTTGAGTAACACAGGTGGCACCAAGTCTATTTCATATATTTTTCAAATACTAGCTTTTTGTACTACAAACTTTTTGTAACGTTTGGTTCAATGAAATGGGATAATAATAATAATAATAAATAATAATAATAATAATAATAATAATAATAATAATAATAATTAAATATAAAATAATAATAATTTTTTAATTAACTAAATTTTTTTTAAAAAAATTAAGTCGCACAAAATGTGCTACTAATCTTAGCTAGAGTCGCACATTCATTTGAGTGTGTGACCCAAGTGGAGTCTGGGCACACATTTAGTGTACTCTCACAAATTTTTTTTGGGTTCATTGGACAACTTTTCATTAAAAAATAAAAAAATTTATTCGGGGATAAAATTGTCAAATGGAATGACGACAGAATGAAAAAGATATCGATATTAACATATAGTAATGTTCTAAAATTTAAATATAAAACAATAAGAGACCTCAAATATATACAAGATATTAGATCAAAAACTTATTTATTCTTTTCTTCCTATCTCTAGGGATGGCGAATTGGGTGGGTGGATGCAGTATGCTCTTCGCCATACCCATACGACCTTACCCACTCAAAATTTTCATACCCACCATCCATGACGAATAAAATTTTTATATTCACGTTTACCCAACTGAATATGCATTTAAACCCACTCTCACCCATTACGACCAATTGCCATTAGGTATACTCATCTTATACCCGAGTTCTTGTTATATACTCCACAAATCTTAAAAAATTTAATTGTAATTACATGTAATAAAATAAAATTAATATTTTTAATTTTTTGCAATTAAATATTAATAAAAAAAAAATATATAATTGATATAAATTAGTTCTTGTAGATATAAGACGGGTAATTATAAATGGGACGGATGGCGGGATGGGTATGAAACGAGTATGACCTCATACCGTATATGACTTTTCATACTCGTACTCATCCGGTATTCACCAAAATTATGACCATACCCGTCCCAACTAAAGCAAATACGAAGACCCTAGATGTCTCTCATTCAATTTCAAAATGTGTATGAAAAGCAAATACTCCTCCGCCACACATTACCAGCAGCTGTTTATGGAGTAGAAACATATCGGCATCGCAACAAAAGTTGAAAGTATTAAACTAAATACTTCCATTTGATAGTTCATGACAAGTAAAATTCGCAGAACACTGTTAGGCGATGATAGGGTTAGCTTCGACGCTATGTCCGAAGCCGCCATTATCAGTACTTTGCAGCACAATTGAGAAGGATTGCCATTCTAATGGCGGAAATCACAAGAAGCGAACATTTGGAAATTTCGA
This sequence comes from Amaranthus tricolor, assembly GCF_026212465.1. Taxonomy (NCBI): domain Eukaryota; kingdom Viridiplantae; phylum Streptophyta; class Magnoliopsida; order Caryophyllales; family Amaranthaceae; genus Amaranthus; species Amaranthus tricolor. Next base: position 10,033,889 of record NC_080062.1, on the reverse strand, counting down.
TCATTTTTTTGGAGTCGTCAAAAAGGATTTGGATTTCTTAAAGAAGGGTGTGAAGAAAAGTGTTGATTGGGAAGATCCTAAAATTGTCAAGAAAGTTGATGATGTTGTTTGGTTTCGTCCTTTAGAAGATCCTAATTCGCCTCCTTTTCAGCCTCCCTCATGGCCTAAACCTTCTTATCCAGGTTTCTCTATTGCTTTGTGTTAAAACTGTTGCATTATTGATTGTTAATTGCAAATTTCTACTAATTGGTATTTGCTCTCTGCTGATTGCTTACTGTTAATTGCTAATGGCTAATGACTAATGGCTAATTGCTGATTGCTAATTGCTAATTGCTAATTGCTAAATTCTAATTGCTAATTGCTAATTGCTAATTGCTAATTGCTAATTGCTAATTGCTAATTGCTAATTGCTAATTGCTAATTGGTGATTGCTAATGGCTAATTGCTAATTGATAATTGGTGATTGCTAATGGCTAATTGTTAATCCATGTCGTTTTCATTTTGCTACAATTAAGACAGAAGGGAATGAGTTGTAGACGATATCAGAGGAGGGAACACGATATTATTACCAAAAATAAAATTGCACTAAAATTTAAAGGAAAAGAAATTGAAAAGGATAGCAAAATCAAAGATAACTAGTATAATACCCGTGCCATACACGGAGTTTTAAATTTTTTATTTATATAAGTTACTTTTAATAATTATTTTATTTTTAAGCCATATTGGATATTTAAATATACACTAATTCATGAATCAATTAATGTGGGTAATAAATTGTGATTTTAGTTTATGATAAATCACCTCTCAATGTAACGATACAAAAAACAAAACGACACTATGGTACAAATATTACATTATTACTTTTAAACAATATAACAATTTTATGGTTGTTTGACAAATCAAATAGTGGATAGTTCTATTAAATATTTCAAGTTGTTATGAGCTTAGTGATATATATATTGAAATAAAAATAAACTTATTCTACATTATTAAATGTATATGCAACACGGGACTAACAACCCTTATAATCCATTGGCATGTTTGGAGTGCGAGATATAAATGGTAGTAGAAGCATTTGTTCTCCTGAGAGCATGTTAACTTGCTAATGGACCAAGTACACAAAAAATAGAGACTACCCATATTAAGAAACAACTCACTAAGTTAAATTGCAAGCGTCAAAACCTACATTTACATATTCAGCATCACTCGTCAAATTAAAACTTTACCTTCCTTTAGATTAAGACAACATACATAAGACATAATTACACATATAAAATTAGAACTTTAGCTCACTACACTAACTTGCAAGCAAGAAATTTAAAATCAAACTATACAATAACTAACTTCAAAATTAACATTAAGATATAAGCATTTAAAGCCTAAAGGGAGCTAAAGTTAGTCGATCCAAATTTTAAAAAGTGGATTAAAACGACAAATTCAGAAACAATGTATAGCTAATGGCAATATAAACAACGATACAACTCAAAATTGTGTGAAAATAGTAAGAAATCAAACATATTAAAGTCTCAAATTCACTTAAACCCAAAAACTATGAAACTTATACAGTAATGATCCTCGATCTGATTCAACAGCTTTACCTTCAATTTTGGCTGAAGCTTGAGAAAGTTTTTAATCTGGTTAGTCATTTTAGGTGTGATTAGCTGATAGTGTGATAGAGAGAGAAAAAGATGTTGAGAGGAAGATGGAAATGAAACCAATATCTTTTCAAATAAGTGAATAAAATTAGACAATTATTCTCCAACAATCAATTTCTTTATTCTAGACGAGATTAGCTATTTAGTTGATAATGTGATTAATGAAAAAAGTTGCATTATCCTAATTTACTGCCAGAGAGATGCGCACTGGTTGAGAGCAAAGATATGTTTCCCTTTTTAATTGAATTTAAAGGATACTCTCAATGCTTTCATCACCCTTAGTTATTATAGTAATAATTTTATTTGAGCAAATAAGGAATTTTTGCTAAATCATAGGAATTAGAGTAATAAAGGAATAAGCAAATCAAAAATTAATTGGAAGATAATTAATTATAGTAATAATTTTATTTGAGCAAATAAGGAACTATTGCTATATCATAGGAATTAGAGTAATGAAGGAATAAGCAAATCAAAAATGTTGTTTTTGAAGGCACCACGTGGCAACACAAAATTCATCCTCAATATTCATTCTCTAAGTGACACGTGTCCAATCGATTGTTGTATTAGAATATTGTATGATATGATATGATGCAAGTAAAAGGTATTCGGCTATTTGCTTTGATACCACTCATTGTGAAAGTGCCCATTAATCTCGATGACACTTGTTGCGACTTGCAACCATATTTATCTTTTCCCGCCAAAAGTTTGAAGGGTGCAAAAACACACATATTCAACACAGAATCAAATATTTATTTCCATTAATATTAAGCAAGATGTACTTCATGATAAATATAAAAATACTATCTATCAGATAGATATTCAAGTATAATATCAGTTTGGTTTATTTATAAGAACCTAATAGAATATACTAAAGCGCTAATCTCAAGACATATGTTGCAATCAGGTTTATTTTTTAAACGCCAAAAATCTTTTGGGTACTACAACATATATATCTATCTAGGCTATATATTTTCTATGATGTATAATATATATAAGCCAATATATATAAAAGCCAATAATCTAAATGACACATGTTGCAACTATGTTTTGTTTTTCTGCCAAAAATCCTATGGTACCAAAGCACATATATTTAACAAATCAGCAAATATTTATATCTAATAATATTAAACAAGATATTGTTTTTGATAAATATAATAATATAATCTATAATATCAGTTTGGTTTATTTATAAAAAACTAATAGTAATGATTGAATTAAGATATTTCGTGCATTTTTACAAGGAGTTAAACTAGTATCTACCAAAATAAGTAGCAATTTACCAATGTACCTTTCCCTTTTCTATAATTTATAAGTTTATGTTTCCCATGTCATTAGCTTATACATCAAGGTTACTTCTAAGATCTATGTTTCTTGCTATTGTTTGCCATTTGCATGCTCTACACTTCCATGTTATATGACATGAAAGCATTTTTTTTATGGATTGCTCCCAATTTGAAGTCCTATTTTATAGCCATGTGCTTCAGTTTTTAGTTGCAATTACCACTTCTTTCTGGTCCAGTTGGTGGATTGTAATCATTGTATTAATACCGACATACATTTTCAACTCACAGCACTCTCAGGGATGGATTTGTTAAGTGCTGATCTTCAGGCCATGGCTACATATATTAGTTACTTTTATTGTATGTCAAAGATCTGGTCAACACCGTTACCTGAGGTCTATGATGCAGAACTTGTCTCCAACTACTTCAAATGCAGGCCTCATATCATTGCCTTTAGACTTCTAGAGGTACTTAAAATTCTGATGTTGATGTTATTTATTAAAGCAGATCAACAATTAGTTGTTTCTGAAACCTGTCTTAGTACATCATTGTTTGCTTTAAAATGGATTACATGAAATAATATGACTTACTCTGTGTCTGTCTAATGTATTGGTTGATATGAGGATGCAATGAATACTAGCGATCAACTGACGAAATTAAATTGAAAGGAGAATAAAAAGAGAAAATAAGGGAAAAAAACGCTGAAATTCGATTATTCCGCTTACTCCGTTCTGCCTTAAGCTATGTATTAATTACTTGCCTCTTTACACCCTTTTTGCACTACCTTATTTATAATATATTTAGGCTACTTGCCAGCTCATGCATAGCGTATGGTTTCCTTTTCCCAACCCACTGCCTAATTTTGTTATGGCCTCATTATGCTTGCTAATAGAATTATTCCTTCCAAGTGACACCTCAGCATTAGTAACATTCGGTTTGCTTCTCCTCTGATATGTGATTATGTTGGGCTTAGGCTGCTTTGCAATAGTGAATGGCGTAGCTATACCCCCCCCCGTCAGAAGCAACACCTTGTCCTCAAGGTGGAAGTCTGGGTACAAGGTATTCATGAGTGTAGCTTCTTCCCCAGAGTCCGGAAGTCTGTCCCATAGAACCAGAACTTCCAATTGTCCTGCTGAGTTGTACCTCCATTTGAGTAGTGGCTTAGGTGTAGCTCGCATTTCTAGGTCATCAGTGAGCTGATGGGGCAACTCGAGTGGCGAGTGGCTGCCACAAGACAGCTTCAATTGAGACACGTGAAAAACCGGATGAATGCGGCTGTAGTCGGGAAGTTGTAGCTCATAGGCTAAGGAGCCAATCGAGCGAAGCACCTTATACGGCCTATAAAACCTTGGTGCCAGTTTCTCATTGTTTCTGTGTACAAGGGACTTTTGCCTGTAGGGTTGGAGCTTAACATAGAGCATTTCGCCAGGGGAGAAGGATACATGTCGCATTTTCTTATCTGCTTGGGATTTCATGATTTGTTGTGCCCGAAGGAGTTGGAACTTAAGTTCATCAAGCATGGCATCCCTCTCAATCAACATAGCCTCCAGGCTTCCAACTGCAGTGCTGCCCATACTCATTCGAGAGATGTGCGGAGGTGCCCTTCCATATAAGGCTTGAAAAGGGGAAAGCTTAGCGGCTGAATGGGTGGCGGTGTTATAACTGTATTACATAGCCTCCAGGCTTCCAACTGCGGTGCTGCCCATACTCATTCGAGAGATGTGCGGAGGTGCCCTTCCATATAAGGCTTGAAAAGGGGAAAGCTTAGTGGCTGAATGGGTGGCGGTGTTATAACTGTATTCTGCCCAGTGCAACCAATTCATCCATTGTTTGGGTTTGCCATCAATGAAGCCCCTTAGATAGGTCTCCAAAGTTTTGCTGACCACTTCGGATTGACCGTCGGTTTGCGGGTGGTACGCTGTGCTCCTTTTTAGCCAAGTTCCCTGTAGCTTGAATAATTCTCTCCAAAACAAACTCATGAATATTTTATCACGATCCGATATAATGGACGTCGGAAAGCCGTGAAGCCTGACTATCTCCTTGACAAATGCTGCTGCAACTATGATGGCTGTGAATGGGTGTTTAAAACTAATGAAATGAGCATATTTAGTGAGCCTATCCACGACAACGAGGACAATATCTTTCCCTTGTGATCTCGGCAAACCTTTTACAAAGTCCATGGTTACGTGTTCCCATACCAGATCTGGTACTGGGATCGGTTGTAGCAACCCTACTGGACTCAAGTTCGAGGTTTTTTGTGTATGGCATACCCCACAACTCTTCACATAATCCACTATTTGCTTTCTCACTCCTTCCCAAAACCATTCCGTCGCAATCCTGGAATATGTTTTGTGCTCTCCCATATGTCCTCCCATTGGTGAGTCGTGGTACTCATGTAACAAATCAGAAATCAGTGGTGAAGTTTTTGGTAGGACATACCTTTCCTTGTATCGGAGCTGAAAATGCTCAATTGTAAATCCTTTCGACACCTCTTCCCCTGCTTCTAGTCGTTTTAGTATCGAGCCCAACACTGCATCCTGTCTGACCGAATTATCTAAGGCCTCCCAATCAATGCCGTGTGAAGTACACAAGGCTGTCAAGATGGACTCTCCTTCTGTTTTGCGAGATAAGGCATCCGCAGCCTTGTTTGAAACCCCTGGATTGTACGTAATTTCAAAGTCGAATCCCATAATCTTCATGAGCCATTTTTGATACTATATCCCGACTTCCCGCTGGCATAGAAGAAACTTCAAACTACTTTGATCTGTTTTGACGATGAATTTCCTTCGGAGCAAGTAATGTCTCCATTTGAGAATCACAAAAACGATTGCCATTAACTCCTTCTCATAGATTGGCTTTAGACATGCTCGACTACCCAAGGTTTTACTAAAGTAAGCAATGGGGTGTGATTCTTGAGTCAAGACCGCTCCTACTCCACCTTTTGATGCGTCTGTTTCAAGGACGAATGGTTTCGAAAAATCAGGTAAGGCCAAAACGGGGGCCTCTGTCATCGCCTTCTTCAACCTCTCGAAAGCTACCGTGGCTTCTTCATTCCACCCCCATGCGTCTTTCTATAGTTACTCAGTTAATGGTTTCGCAATCATGGCATAGCCTCTGATAAATTTTCGATAGTACCTAGTTAACCCCAGGAATGCTCTCAGCTCCTTCAAACTCCTCGGTATTTGCCATGATAGCATAGCTGAGACTTTTCCCATGTCCATTGACACTCCTTCACCGGAAATTACGTGCCCCAAATAGGCTACTGTGGTCACTCCTATCTCACATTTGCCCTTGTTAACAAACAACTGATTTTCCTCGAGGACAGTCAACACCATCCTTAAATGCTCAATGTGCTCGCCTTCATCTCTGCTATAGATCAGAATATCGTCAAAGAAAACCAACACGAACCTCCGTAGGTAAGGCCGGAAAACCTGGTTCATCAATGACTGGAACGTGGCTGGCGCGTTCGTTAAACCGAAAGGCATTACCATGAATTCGTGATGTCCCTCGTGGGTGCGGAAAGCTGTTTTGGCTATATCATTCTCCTCCATTCGAATCTGATAGTACCCTGATTTCAAATCCAGTTTAGTGAAGACACGGGCTCCGTATAGCTCGTCTAGCTCCTCAATCATGGGAATCGAGAATTTTTCCGGAATAGTAACCTTATTCAAGGCTCTATAATCGATGCAGAACCTCCATGAGCCGTCTTTTTTCTAAACTAGTAAAACCGGGCTGGAGAAGGGACTCGTGGAGGGCCGGATAATGTGGGCGTCTAACATATCTCTCACCATTCTTTCTATTTCGTCCTTTTGAATATGTGGATAACGATGGGGGCGAACGCTAACCGGACTGGTGCCATCTTTTAAATTGATGGCGTGATTCTTCTCCCGATTCGGAGGCAGCCCTCGAGGTTCACTAAATACCTCCTTGAATGCCGTTACTATGGGTTGGAAGGCTTTTGGTATCTCCCCTGGCTGGGTTCCTGGTTTCTCGACTTGATTGATTTCCACTAACATACCCTGATCCTCCTTGCTCCAAGTTCTCCTTATTGCCTTCAAGGTCGTTACCGACTGTTCCAATGAGGGGTCGCCCTTCAACGTACATTCCACACCTTCCCAATGGAATTTCATCATTTGCTTCTTCCAATTGGTTACTACCTCTCCTAATTTTTCTAGCCACTGCATACCTAGAATAATGTCGGAATTCCCCAATCCCAGGATTAAATATCCTCCACTATCTCAATCCCTTGTACCGTCAGCAGTAATTTTTGGCATTTTCCCTTACCATAAATTTTCTCACCATTGCCCTACATTACTCCATATCGATCCCCTTCCGTTGACTCGAGCTGGAGTCGATTTACGGCCGTCACCGAAATGAAATTGTTAGTAGCGCCAGAATCAATCATCACTATTACTTCCTGACCATTGATATTCCTCTTCATTCTCATGGTTTGAGGTTGAGATATACCCACCACCGAGCTCGAGGATATTTCTGCCATAGTCTTAGGTTCCTCTTCTTTAGCTCCTCCTTCCTGCTCCACGTCGCCATCAATCTCTCCTGGGCCAGAAATTACATTTAATTCCCGTCAGTTTTTGCAATTGTGATTATGTGACCACTTTTCGTCACAAGTAAAACAAAGCCCTTTAGCTCTCTTCTCTAGCATCTCTCGATGAGTTAACTTCATTTGGTTTGAAGTGGTAGTCATGGGTAAATAATGGGTATTTGGTAGATTTTTGGAATTAGTGGGATGGTATTGATTTTTGGAGCTAGTGGGATGATATTGTTGTTTTTGGGTTTGCTGAAATTGAGATGGGTTTTTAGAGGGAAGGGGCAAGTGTACAAGGTGGGACACGTGTCGGCTGAATGGGGTGGGGGTTTTTTTGGGTATTGTGGTAATTTGTGGGTTTAGGGTTTTGTTTTAAATCAATTTTTACAGCCAAGGACATTGCATGGTCAAGATTCACGGGTTCAAAAAGTCTTAGCTTCCTCCTCACGTTTTCTTCCAAGCCTTTGAAGTACGTTCCCATCAAGAATTTCTCAGGTATTTCTCCTAATGGATTCGCCTTTTCCATGAACTCCAAATTGTATTCTGTCACTGAATTGGTTTGTTCCACCATCATCCATTGCTCATGCAGAGTACCTTCTTCATCCGACCGAAATCGCCTCAACACTAAGCCCTTCAATTCCTCCCAACGTTTAATGGGCCTGCGTTGGTGCTCCTAATGATATCATTGTAGGGCCGCACCTTCCAAACTAACGACGGCGGACTCCACCTTCTCCTTCTCACTCAAACTATAAAAAGTAAAGTATCGCTCAGCTTGTAAAATCCATCCATCCGGTTCTTCGCCATAAAAAACAGGTAAGTCAAGTTTTCTACTCCTCCAGTTTCCCCTCCCTTCATCATTGTTCACAGGTTGGGCCTCGGGTTCTCCTTTGAATAATGAAAATTCGAGCAGAGTATTGTTTTGTGTGGGTGAGTTTTGAGTGGGTGTATTTTGTTGGTTTTGTATTAAGGGGTTGATGAGGTTTGGGCTAGTAAGTTTGTCAGTCAACGTTTGGATGGTTTGGCTTAGGATTGACATTTCGGTGGCAAGGGTACCATGATTTTGGGTGATGGTGTTGATTTGGGAGTTTAGGTTTTGGGTGGTTAGGTTTAGCTCTGAACGGAGTCGGTCCATCTCAGAGTTAATCAAGCGTGGTATTGCTCGCAGTTCGCCTTCCAACGATCAATACGTTGCGAATTGTTCACCATTGTTGCTCTGATACCAGGTTTGGAATGAATACTAGCGATCAACTGACGGAATTAAACTAAAAGGAGAATAAAAAGAGAAAATAAGGGAAAAAAAAACGCTGAAATTCGAGTATTCAGCTTACTCCGTTCTGCCTTCAGCTCTGTATTAATTACTTGCCTCCTTACACCCTTTTTGGACTACCTTATTTATAATATATTTAGGCTACTTGCCAGCTCATAAATAGCGTATGGTTTCCTTTTCCCTACCCACTGCCTAATTCTGTTATGGCCTCATTATGCTTGCTAACAGAATTATTCCTTCCAAGTGACATCTCAGTATTAGTAACATTCTGTTTGCTTCTCCTCTGATATGTGATTATTTTGGGCTTAGGCTGCTTAGCAATAGTGAATGGCGTAGCAGAGGACAGTGAGGTTGGGGGGATGGAGGGTGTACACTTGCATATACTTAGTGTACACATTAGATTTCAATGGATGAGGACAGACCTTGGCAACTTCAAACCTATATGATGCTGGCCTGGGACTTCTTATATGGGTTGCACTGTGATCCATGGATAATACTTAGCTGGATTGCTTGACAACAGAATTGATGTGAATATGATTTAAGTTGTGTTTGATCCATCCAGATTGGAGTAGTTATGGAACAACTGATAAGAATGCTCTTCTTAGAAATCGCTTGAAATTTTCTCATGATATACTTCTAAAACGTCAACATTTTAGAATTAGTGTGCCCATCGGTGTTATTAGACCAACATTATATTTCATAAAAATGCAGCAAAAAAGTGGCTCTAAAATCATGCACCACTACCAACAATCAGACAGCAATACCCACACATAAGGGCTAAAACAAAACAATATGACTCATTTGAAGTCCTTGTTGACCTAAATATTCTTTGAACCAGGTATGAGAGAAATTGAGCTCTATTACTCTAAATCATATATGGATTCACTACCTCACAATTTGTACCGCTGTACCTAAAAAATAGCATCACAAGTTTTTTATTAGGTATTCAAGTGCAAATAATTCTCACTCATCATTTTTGCCAAATGAAACTGGAAAAAAATAAAATAAAATAACAGTTAAAAAAGAAACCTTGTGTAGAAGAAGATATTAATACCAAAGTATTGTGCTTTACTCCTTTTACGTTCTAAAGAAATTGATATTGTTTTATTTTAACTGTGTCTTATTTTCATTAGCCTTAAAGCATTTATTCATAGCCATAGGTTATGTAACCCTAGTTTTGCCGAGATTTAACAATGGAACCAGTGAATGATCGCTAGAATTTCCTCTTACATTTTTTGGGTGATTTTCATCTCGAAGCTTCAATCCCTCAAACATGTCTCTGAAGAGTTATATTGTTTAATCCACTCAAACTCTCATGAATGGTTAGATAATTGATCATAACAATTCTCCAGAAGTTCTTTTCTAGAATCAACTTTGTTGGAAAAATAATCGACATGCGATCCTACATCAAAAAATTAGAGAGAGGTTGACTAACGTATAAGTTTGATGGCTACTCCTCTAATTACCAATTGTTTTTTGTGATGGAACCTTTTTTGGTTTGTGTACAGTCAACTCTCTTCTTATGCGAGACTTGTGTACTAGCCCAATAACAAATTTATCACTCTAGCATTGATCAACTTAATATGAAACTCTGCAAATATGAATACCCAATCTTATAAAGTTGACGCCCTTGATGGGCATATTATACTTGTAGAAAATAATAATCAAAAAAGGATCCAATTTGGTCAAGGAAAACAATAAGCAATAAATTGAAAAAATAAGGGAGTGTGGAACTTAAGCAATTGCGTGATTCATGCCAACTTCAAAAAGGTAATCTATTCATATCAACGCCATGACCAAGTAACATGCTAGACTAAAACATCTTGTAGATTTTGCAAAAGTTCTGCAACACAAATCGCAACATAGTGCCATATACAATACTACAAATTAGAGACTTGAAATATATTTTTTGTCGCATGCATCTGTCCCTCTCTGTCTTCTACATAAATTTTACTTAATCCTTTCTTCTATCCTTCATGACACCATCTGATTCTAAATTAGGGTTGAACTCTTTAATATTTCATCTTTATTTGTTCTTTGATTTTATTATTGCATATTCCTGGAAGTAGGAGATTATATGTGGGAAATTTATTGTTTGTTTATATATAATGAGGATCCTTGTAAACCAAAATTAAGCGACATATGAGTATCAAAGGGTGCATAAGGGTGTCATGCTCAAATGTACCCCTTTTCTTGATTTTTACAAGATCCTTTCTTCTTCTTTCTCGAAGAGAATCTAATTAAGCATTTGTAGTATTATATACACGTTTTTGTAAACTAAATGTGGGAATCAGAAGTGTAAAATGATGAAAATTAACATCTAATAGAAGAATATAAAAATAATTGAGTATGGTTACCATTTAAATCTTAAAAAATAATTGTATCATCAATCCTTTCATAAATAGATTATCAATCCTTAAATAATCAATTCTTTATGCAAAAACAACCATAACATTCCATCATCCCAATGCCATCAAGTGGCTCCTACTTAGGGTTGGGTTTGGAAGGGTCAGATGTACGCAACCTTACCCTTGTTAATGATAAAATTAGCAAAGAGGTTGTTTCCGGTTGAACAAGAGGAATCAAACGTTTCCACAAAATATACAATATATTGGTTCACTTGGTATTGCTCAAAGGAACTCGTGTTATGTAAATCCATAATGTTCTGAAATTTACGAAGAACTTCAGCAGAATAAAACTCCCATTTCGGAGTTTTAAATCAGAGAAAGGCGAGAGGAAAGCACATCATTATTTAACGGTGAAGTTTGAATGTATTAATCGTCTAGTTGCCTTAAATGGGATTATATGTGATTCAATTTTAGCACAACTATTCCCTCACGACCCATGGGACAGATTTATATTGTCAGTCATTTTTGCCTTTCTCACATCTCCGTCATAAACTCTTGTTACTTGCTAATATGTCATCCCTTAATCGATAAAAGACAATTCTTGTTGGACTTCTTAAGGGTGATTAGGGATTCTATAGGCATGAGGTCATGCTGATATTAAGTAATACAAGTGTCTTGCTGATTCTCATCTAATAATTTTCTCTTGAAATTGTAGTGGCGGGCTAATTTAAAGCTCTTATATTTTCATATGAACATCCCCTCTGATATTATTAGGGATGATTATAGTATTCAACCTCCATATATATGTGACATCTTTGGACTTTTTGAGCATGGTGGATGACAATGTAGTTGCATAATTTGTCATTATGCCTTCTTCGTGAAGTGTTCTTCCAGACTTCATATGTACCTCATCATGAATGCTGCTTTTTTTTTTTTTTTTTTTTTTATTTTTTTTTTATAATTGTGATTCACTGGCTGTAACTGAAATTTAACTCGTTTTTGTGAGTTCTTTGTGGGAAAATTAATAATGGGATGTTCTTTTTCATGTTATCAAAGATTTTTGTTGCATTCTCTTCTGCTGTGGTAAAAATTCGTGCTTCGAAGATCAAAAGGCTCATCAAGTCAAGGACGGATGATGACAAACTTACTAACCTGTCACAGTCTGATTTTGGAAGGGTTCTTAAAGAAACAATGCTTAATCTGGGTCCCACGTTTATCAAAGGTTTGCTCTATTGTTTGAATATGTTTTTGCATCTCTTATTTGACCTGCATTCTTTTTGGAGTGAATATACGGAGCTGCTTAAGTTAGACTTAGATCTGGAATTTGGAAAACTTATGTGATGATACGTTCTGTTTTATTAGTTCGCCTTTTGTTGGTTAATTGTACTTATAATCTGATTAATAACAAACCCTTGTTGGTTATGCAGTAGGACAGTCTCTCTCAACAAGGCCAGATATAATTGGCTATGAAATATCCCAGGTCAGTTAGATGGCTTTATGCTTTTTTTTTTTTTGGCATCCCATTCATTACCGTTCCGATTTTATCTTCTCTTTTTTAATAACTTTTCTTCCAGAATTCCTATTATTAAGATTTTTTTGTGAATATAAATTCGCATAATTAAATATTGTGTATATATGTGTGTGTGTACGCGCTTCCTCAGTTTTACAAAGGTTGTAACCAAAGGACTTGGCACACAAATAGGATAAGTAGAAGACTAAAAGGAAAGGGAACTTGACTATTCTCGTGTGGTTGGCAATTGAAGAAATCAAAAAGAAAAAAACAAAGAGTGTTGTCATGTTGGAAAAAGGTGAATTGACATGTGGAAGTTGATAGGGGCAAGAAGGGCATTTGGTGTGAAATTGTGAATGCATGATGGATAGGTTGGGTAAGGTGGTACATTCTTCATTGTTAAATGTGTAATGTTGGAATAAGGTGTTAAAGTTACAAATTTTTATTATAAATGGCTTAGTTGCAACTAATGCAATATTTTTTCTAAATAGAGAAGTGTCACAATGATTGTGAAATAAATATGTGTGTGTGTCACTGTGCATGCATGTGCTTTACCATTCTAAATATTTGTCTTGGGGACATTACATTGTCAACATCATGTACTAGTTTGAAGAACCTCATGCATATAATATTTTACTGTTTTATGCCAACTTTCAGGTACTGTGGAATTTTCAAAGTAGATAATGTTTAAATTTCTTGCAATTGGAAATATATCAAAACGAATTGTTTTCAAGTTTCCAAATCTGCATAATATTTTATTGATTCTCTTGAATATAATTTTGAAGTTAAGCTTTACATCATAGTAGATCTTTGTTCAGTGACTCACGTTTACGAAATAAGAAATCTGCAGGCAGCCCAAAATGATTTCATAAAACCTTAAGCACTCAAGATGGATACTTTTTGACTTACTTTTTTCAATATCTTGCCAATTTTTTAACTTTCCTTTCTCCTTCTAATTTTTGATGTTTGGAATACTAATGTAGGCCTTATCTGAGCTACATGATCAAATTCCTCCTTTCCCTACAGCTATTGCCATGAAGATTATTGAGGATGAATTTGATGCTCCTGTGGCAAGCCTTTTCAGTTATATATCTGATGAACCTGTTGGTGCAGCATCTTTTGGTCAGGTACGCATTTGCACTAGTTGTGGATAATAGGGTTTTTCTAATAATTGTTTTTATAAGATTTCGTTCTCTGAAGTCTCTGTTAATTACCTTCTTCTTAAACCTCATACTACTTTAGGTTTGAATAGGTTTATTTAGGATCTTTTGTCTAAAACTACCTATTATATATTGACTTTTCCAAAAAAGTACCTAATCAACTATCTAATGAGAAATGTTCGTTTGGTAACAATATCAATTGCGAGAGGGGTTTTGTTTTTCAGCCAAAGGCCCACAATTTTGGTTTTCCCTCTAGATATTAAAATTGACTAGTCTTTTAATGATTGCAGTATATGTTAGGTTTTATACAAATACCTTCGTTTTTTTTTATGTAAAGTCTTTAGAGGATTTAATCGACCCATTCACCTTTTAGAATAAAATTGAACGTAAAAGAAGTTTATAAATCAAAGGCAATGTTTCGGACTTTTGGTCCTTGTGAGGTGATATTGCAGATTTGTGTAATTGTATACTTCTGTACATCTGCATTGCTCATAGAGCAAGATATCGGTCACATCACCACATCATGACCATATTGTAAAGGGTTTGGAGGCTACCGCGACCGTAATATAGGCCATGACAATCACGACCATTACCAAAATTGCGAACGCATCTAGATTATGCACTTTGACAATGTACCTTTATGTTTATTGAAGCTTTGTTCTTTTTGTGTACATCACAGGTTTACCGAGGAACTACATTTGAAGGTTGTTCTGTTGCCGTCAAAGTACAGCGGCCAAATTTACATCATGTAGTTGCTCGAGATATATACATTCTTCGTCTTGGGGTTTGTGCTAACCTTATTCAGCTATTTGTGACTCTTTCTCTAAAGGAGTCTAAATTTTAATGATTTAGGTTATTTCAGCTTGGTGTTTTACGAAAGATTGCGAAGAGAAAAAATGATATTCGCTTGTATGCTGATGAACTTGGAAAAGGCTTCATGGGAGAGTTAGACTACAGATTGGAAGCTGCAAATGCATCTCGATTCTCGGTACTCTTATATTCACTTTTTTTTTTCCTACACTTTGCCAGTATATAAGTTTATATGTTCATTTATATAGATAAGTAATGGGGAGATAGATTAGAAAGACCTTCAAGAAGAATAGTCTCTCAGTTACACTCCCTCTGTCCCTCTCATTTTGCACTGGTTGCAAAATGTGTGATATTTAGTGGAAAGGGAAATTGGGTTGGATAATGAGACAAAAATAAGTGGAGGGTAAAAATGAGTGGTTAAGATGGAGAGAGAGTATAATTTGTGGATGAGATTAAAAGGAGAGTTGGACCATTGCCAAAAAAGGAAAGGGTGCAAAATCAGTGGGTCAAAATAAAATGGAAACTGGTGCAAAATGAGAGGATAGAGGGAGTATGTATTATGAGACGTGCGTATCATTTATTCTCTATTTCTCTAAGGACCCTTCTACTAGAAGGTAGAAAGCCTTTAAACATCAAATCCGTTTCCTGAGTGACTATATCTTCAAATTTATACTTTTACGTTTCTTAAGCAATAGCAATGTAAATATTTATAAATATCTGAATTTTGAACTTGTTTCAAAATATCATTAATCCTTTTTCCAGATTACAATGATCGGGTGCTTTAACTTGTCCCTATGTTTCCAGGAGGCTCATTCATCCTTCCCATTTATCCGTGTTCCAAAAATTTTTCAGCAGCTGACTAGAAAAAAAGTTCTGACTATGGAATGGATGTTTGGTGAAAATCCAAATGACTTGGTGCTAGCTTCAGCACAAACTAAAGATAATCTTTCTGCCTATTCTGAGGAGCAGACTATTGAAGCAAAGAAACGTCTCCTAGACCTGGTGGGTTTTACATGATATTCTAGTACCTTTTGTTTTTTTTTTTTTCTTTTGGGGGGGAGGGGGGGATGTGTGGAGGAATTATCCTTTGAGTGTGTGTTACATGGTTTTTTTTTTTTTGAGCAAAATTTTCCTTCATGTTATTCATATAGATGCACAAAAAAACAGTTTTGTGGGTGGTAGAACTTGTGTTCCATGTTTTCTACGCATACCCTTATCTTTAGCAGGGTAACAACATGTCGGAATGCTGGTTCCCTAAGTTTTGCAGGTTCTAATCATTATGCAATGAGCATGCGCTAGGAGTGGTCTTGCTGGCCTTCAAAATGTTTTAAATGTTTTGCAGGTTCCATGTTGGAATGTTTTACAAAATGTTAGCTCCCTAATTATTGTGGGCTTGCAGGTTCTAATACAAAATGTTTTTTAGTTTTGCTGGCATATATATATATATATATATATATATAATATATATATATATATATATATATATATATATATATATATATATATATATATATATATATATATATATATATATATATATATATCCACAATCACAATTCGCGACGACATCTGTGATTTTTGTCTATGGTTGCTTGTAAACATTCTGAAAGATGAATACAACTGACCGTTATATTGCATGATGAAATCCATGTCTTTCCAGGTAAGCAAAGGAGTTGAAGCATCACTTGTTCAACTTCTCGAAACAGGGTTCCTACATGCTGATCCACACCCTGGGAATCTTCGTTACATGACTACAGGGCAGATCGGGTACGCATGGAAAATGTATCAAGAAACGTATTCAATATCTTTTACTGTGATTAACTTTGTTCATAAGCTATCTTTCTGTTATAACATGCCAGGTTTCTTGATTTTGGTCTCATGTGTCAAATGGAAAGGAAACATCAGCTGGCAATGCTTGCTGCTATTATACATATTGTAAATGGGGATTGGGCATCTCTAGTCCAGGCTCTATCCGAAATGGATGTCATTACATCTGGGACTAATACCCGCCTTCTGACCATGGTATTTGAATTATATCTTTCTTCCATCCATCCCAGTAGCTATACCCCCAACCCTACCCCAAACAAAAAAGGGTAGTAATTTGTTATTTGTGCTTGTTATTTGTGCTTGTTATTTGTGCTTTATGACTTGATCCATATTCAAGCGTGTGGATCAAGGAGTTGATGAGAATTGTTTGGATTGAGTTATTTTAAAAATATATTTTTTTATTTGTATATGTACTTCAAGATTAGGGAGGAACCTTTTGAACATCTAATGGTTTCTTTGACATAAAGAAATGATCTAAAGAAAACCCCACCTTCGCCCGCTCAAGAATACCCGCCTTTCCCTTGCTAAAATTTTTTACATGATTTATAAATATGACATTCATATATGAACTCTGAAATTCTTTTTAGGTCAAGAAAACCCCACCTTCCCTCGCTCAAATTTTTTGAACTTTCCCTCACTCAAATTAGTTGCACACAACCAATATCAATGGTAGTTAATGACTTGATGTTGTTTAGGCTGATGCTCTGTTGAGATTGGTTATCCTCATAAGCAGAAAGACCATTTTTGGCCCTTGAGTTGGTACTATCAATAACCTAGTTTTTATTTTGACATACTTGATTCAGATTCTGTTGTTTTCTTAGTTTGAGTTGGAACCTGCCAACATGGCTAAAGGGGATCACATCTTACATTGCATGACTTGGTCATCAATTGCTTGTGAAGACAAACATTATATCAAATACCTTCTTACTCAATGAATATATGGGATGACTAATATTCATGTACCGTCTTTTAGTCTTTAAAATCATGATTGATCTTGTATTGCTGCTTTGAATATAACTTGAATTTAATTTTCAATGTTACAGGAATTGGAAAATGCCTTAGGAGAGGTAGAATTTAAAGATGGCATACCTGATGTCAAGTTTAGTAAGGTAATATATATGCTTATATACTTGTTTGCATTTGTAACACTAATCAATATGTCTTATTACAGCGTTCCTCTTTAGGATTTATTTTTTGTCGTGCAGGACTTACCAAAGAGAAGTGTTGAACTTAATTTTTTATACATGCATATATTTACTTTGGTGTTCCAAGTCATTTTTGTTGAGGGCATTATTAAAGGGCTTTATGTCAACATTCTTCTCTCTCTCTCTTTTTGAGCGAGCTTTGGGATTTAGGATGAATTTAAGGAATCAATGAGACTAGATCACATAAAGGCGAGACATTGATTGAAAAACATTGATGGCAAAGAAACAACTTTAGGGGCTTGGAAATAAATTGGAATCCTCTTTAAGTCATTTTGTTTTGAAGATCTCAATGAATCCGAAAAAATCAAAATATGGTCCTTCTAATTAAATTTTCTTACTAAGCTGTTAAATTTGGTGGTGCTACGTAATTCTTTCAGTTGCAAATTTGCAATATACTTGAATCAATAATGAATCAGTTGTAATTCAGTGGTTTCTTGATAGCTTCACAAAACTGGGATATCCCTTTGATCCTGTCTCCTGTTTCCATGCTATTTGTCTTGTTCCATAACTGAATACTTAGGGTCAAGTACTCAAGTTTGTGAGACTACACCTGTTTAAGTTGTAAGTTGTAAGATGAATGATTCTGCGTCACTGACATCCTTTTTTGTGATTTCCTTTATTCTTGCTCGTGCTTGGAAACTAGGAACTGCACTATTCATTGCTATGAATTGTCATTGCCAGTTTTAAAGTCTAATCTTTGTCTTTCCCATTGTTGTTTTGATACATGTCTGGGGAAGGTCCTTAGCAAAATCTTGTCTGTGACTCTCAAATATCAATTTCGAATGCCCCCATACTTTACACTTTTGCTGCGTTCTCTAGCTTCATTGGAAGGTAATATTACTGTTGAATCTTTTTTTCAATATCATTGAGTGCATATGCATATACTTTAGTTCACTGCAATATCCAGGTTATCTCTGTTACAAATGCTTGTGTAGCTCTGTTATTATTTTAATATATGAGTACTTGTTTAAAAGCAGTTATTTCGTATGTGATGATTATATAATGATTTTGAGATAAAATTAGAACATTTATTGTATATGAGATTAGAATGCAAGAAATCAATAATCTTAAATAATAGTGATTAGGTTACAACAATAATCTTAAGTATATGGTGCTTTTCTGAAAAGTACCTTTGATAACTGAAGTAATACAAAAGAACTTCCCCCGCTTTTCTTTTCTGTTCTTGGCACTTTTTAAAAATAAGTGCTCTATTTGTCCCTCCTCTGTAGTCTGTGTACCCATACGCATACCCACTAGAAATTTTCATATCCACTCCTTGCCCAATACCCATTGTGCATGGCGGGTAAAATTTAAACGGCCTGAAAATTGTCCCCATACACTATCCAAATGGATATGCAAATGTCCATGGCCATACCCATCTCGACTCGTGTTACTCGCTTCATCCTTGTTCCATACGCACCCATCACCTTTGAACTCTTGGTAATTTTAACAAATTTTGCCAATATTTTTATATAACACATTATAGAGTAATATACTATGAGTACGAGGCGTACGGTTATGAGGCAGGCGAGTACAAGACGAGTACTTATGGGACTGGACTGACGCGTTTAGGGTGAGTAAGCCTCCTTACCCACCAATTACTCACTTCCCATGGCTGGTAAGATTTTACATACTCATATCGACTCACTAGTCATTACCCACCAATTTCATGCCATACACGCCCCAACTTAGGTAGATGCGGCGTAATACCTGCAAAATTAACCATTATTTTATCCTTATTGGTGGTCCTCTCATCATTACATATCATGCACATGAGGTGTATTTTCCTTTACTTTTTTGGTTGTTCAACCTTAAAAATATGGTCCCCATGCCCACTCATTTTACTTGAAATATTTGCTAACCAAAAACCCAAGAAAGAAAAATTGTAGGAGTAAATTTATTTCAGATTTTGGAAAAAAATGTTCGTTCAAATCTTTCTTTATAAGAAAGGAAAATTACCAGGAATAATACAACATTTTGCTTATTTCGCTAGTCGCTATAATAATACCAACTTTTGATTAACCATAAATAATACCAACTTAGGGGGTGTTTTCCTAGAATATTCCTAACTTGTTCAAAATCAAACTATAGGAGATTATATGACAAAAACAAATTGGTAAATTAGTTTATAAACTAAAGTTGGTATTATTCTAGGAAAAAAACCCCCTAAGTTGGTGTTATTCATGGTTAATCACAAGTTCGTTTTATGGTAGAGAAATTAACGAAAGGTTGTATTATTCAAGTTAATTTTTCACTAACTTAAACGTATAAAACGAAATTTCACAACTTAACGTATAATCTAATGTTTTTTGGGCATTAATGTTACGGCAACTTAAATTCCAAAAGTACAACGCTAATTTATGGAAATTTTTTTCAAGATTTCTTACCACTAGACTTTTGCAAAAGTTTGTTGTTACCATGTAGAATATCCCTAAAAATAATAATAAATAACAACAACAACAACAACAACAACAATAACAAAAAATTATAATAATAAAAGTTTTGCACATAGAACTTACTAATTTCTCAAAATTAACTAGGAGTACTAATCTAATCCATATACTTGTAATCAAATATTCATTAGAGATACATCAAACACAAAACGAGTACTAATATGATGATTTGAAAAAAATACAAGCTTTAAAATAGATATAAAAGTTAGGATCATTTACCAACTACAGCCTTGAAGTTTAGTCGTTTTAGAATAAACAGCCTCAAAGTTTTTTTTATTTTTTACAAACAATAGCCTTCAAATTACCAAACACGACATCGATACAACCACTTCACCGGATAATCAGCTAAATGACTGTTGACCAAGGTAAATGACCTTTGACTTTCAATAAAAATTCACTAATTTAACTTAATTTACCCGATTACCCCCATTAGACCTCTATTCCCCAACCTCTCTCAACCCCTCCCAAATAAACCACCATTCCCCCACCCCAACACCACCATCACCACCAACAGCCCCCCTTAAACTCCAGGCCTTTCAAGAACATCATCTAGTTTCATCATCAATGGAGATTTCTACTACAACTTGCCATTACCAACTTGTAACTCCTTTGACCCACTTACCGACCAAATCAAACAAAGAATTCTAAAGAAAGGGGTTTTACCAACTCCCAAAATCATTCACACTCTCTGCAAAAAAACACCAACAAAATCCGTCCGCAAATTCAAGCATCTTCAATTTGAATCCCCAATTGGGCCCCTTACTCAATCTCAAAAAGATGCTTTTTCCCATGAATTTTATTTCCAAAACATTTCTCAAGAGTACAGGGCGTTTTCCAAAAACATTAATTCAAATTCCAACGACTATAATTAAATCCATGGGAACCCGTATAAAAAGAGAAATTAAGGGAATTAGGAAGTAGGAATGAAATAAAAGAGAAATTTTTTACTGGTAAATTGAATTATGAACAATTGAAGGAACTGGGTAGTCTATTTGAGGAGAGAAAGTTTGAATATTTTTCGTCATTTTTGGATGATATTGAATTGGAAGATGGCATTTTGATGGATGAGAGTGCATATGACATGATTTTTCGCCGTTGAATTAGTGATGGTCAAGCAATTAAGATTCTTATTAATAGGTTTATTTCTAAATTTTAGTTAGAAATGTAACAAAAATCAATATCTTATATGTAGTTTTGTCAAAGAAATTGCATGTGATTAAAGTGAAAGATGAAGTATATTGAGTTTTGTCAGATTTTGAGAGGCGTTGTTGGTGGTGATGGTGGTGGTGTTGGGGTGGGGGAATGCTGGTGATTGGGGAGGGGTAGAGGTTGGGGAAGAAGGATTTAATTGAGGGTAATTGGGTAAATTTAGTTTAGATTAATGAATTTTATTGAAAGTCAAAGGTCATTTACCTTGGTCAGCGGTCATTTAGCAGGTCATCCAGTGAAGTGGCTGTATCGATGTCGTGTTTGGTAATTTGAAGGTTGTTTGTAAAAAAAAAACTTCAAGACTGTTTGTAAAAGACTTAAATTTTAAGACTGTAGTTGGTAATTGATCCTAAAAATTAAACAAAAAGTTTGGGACATTAAGCTTATAATCCATGACTATAGATCCATGTCATTTCTTACTAAATGATTTTTGTAAGCTTGTTGCATAACTCTTATAAGGAAAATCAGAAAGGCACAAATGTGCTTCTAGAGAACAAATTATCATTGTTTGTATTTGTATCTTATCTAACATAAATGCTTCATCGACCCGTTTTACTTTGGAAGGACCCAGATTAGATACAAATACCATTCAATAAAGCGTTTTACTTTAATGACGGCAAAGGACCTGAAAAAACATTTTGCCTCAGAAAACAAAATCACCATCAGTACAGATAGGCATGGGTCTGGAATCTATGGTTCCAGACTCAAATCTGGATTTTTTAGACCTTATGCAAAATAAACCGCATCACCGCATCGGCGAATGTATTCTAAAGGTTTTTGAGTTTACCACGACCAAATATAGGCCGCATTGACCAAACTGGTACCTTATCTGTATTTGTATCATCGACCCAAATAAGGACCCTGTGGTTCCGAATTTGCATGATTGTTTGTATCTGTAATGATGAATGATGATGATTTATTTTCTGAGGCAAAAGGTTTGCGGTGCTTACAAAAAGTTTTTTTTTTTTTTTTTTTTTTTTTTTTTTTTATAAAAAAAAAGAAAAAAAACTGATAGCTCACATTTCTACTATTATAACTGCATTATACATCTGTAACTTGTGTACTTTAGTTATAGTAACCATAACAAGTAATATCAAATTTCTTTTCTGCTGTAGGTTTAGCAATTGCTGCCGATAAGAACTTCAAAACTTTTGAAGCTGCTTACCCTTATGTAGTGCGTAAACTTCTAACTGATAATTCTGATGCTTCTAGGAGAATTCTGCATTCTGTAAGTGGGTTCTACCTTTTTTGTTAGTTAATTTGTTTTATCTTGAACCCTAGATGCAAGGTGCGTGGGAATCAATCATATCCCTCGTTCTTACAAGATCTCTTGCCAAGTTCACCCTCAAATATTTGCCTATATCAAAATCATTTCATTCCAATAATAAGGCATGGCCGCATGGGATACTGTTCCAACCTTTAAGATCTGTGAATGATGCAGTAGGCTAATCCACCAAAATTATTCACATATTGGAGACGCAGCAGAGGAGAGGCCATTATGTTATGAGATCAGAGTTATTTATTTGCTAACGTGCATAGTGCGTGTCAATGATTATAATTCTAAAAAAGAGGCATTGTAGAGATCATTCTGAAAATGATTGAAGATGAGATTTAGGATTGAGGTGAAATCATTGTAAAATTGAGGCCCTAGATAGTTGATCCTACAGAAGAGATTTACCTGCTTAGGCAAAGGCCCATTTTGTGCTCGGACGCCCCTCCCTTAACATCACTTAGAGGAATTCCCTCCAATCCAAGGAGGTAATGAAAGTCTGATGGGTCTTAGAGAGAGAATATCAGAAGTTAATTATGCTTGTTTGTTGGGAAAGAAGGGTGTGAGGCATATAAAAAGGAAGGGAAAGACATTAAAAATTATTCAGTTGGGGGGCAGACATGTCAAAATTTGATCCGTTTTGCTCAATTTTGTCAACTTTTTCAGTTTCAATTTTTGTATTTTATATTGGTCCTTTTTTATACTAAAGCATTTTGTTTAAAAATTAAAAAAAATTAATATATATATTTTTTTGAAACAATTAATGATAAAATAATGAAATTTATAAAATCTTGACCCCCCTTTGTGTCGACCCGAACACGGCATGACCCCGACCTGGAACTGACCCGACCCAAATATGTACTGACCCCACCAGAGTATACTGATCATTCAAATGTATGACTTTTTCGTAATTAGAGACTCTCTCTCTCTTTCCCTCTACCCTTTTCTCTCTCCAACTTGATGTACTTTTGAACTCCTTTTTCTGATCTAGCACTTACCGAGTAAATTGTACGCAAGTATGTCTTTTGTCTTTATGGTAAGTTGTATCCTAGATCTGTTTCCCTAATGCGTACCTAGACACTCTCTTAAGATGGTGCAAAAAAATCTAAAACATGTCCTGTATCCCCTGGCACCAGTTATATATATATATGATATACATATTCTTTGCAGGTGATTTTAAATAAAAAGCGGGAATTCCAATGGCAGAAACTTGCGCTTTTCTTGAGAGTCGGTGCATCCAGGTACAATGTTCTGTACTATTGATATTTATCTTTATTCGAACTCAGTGTGCTGCTGTCCACAAATTTGTGAGAAATTAGGTGAAATGATGCCAAGTTATTGTATAAAATATTAACTCAATGTTTGTTGCAGTACTATATTCAGTATAAGAGTACTATAATAGGTCTAGATCTGGAATCTAGTGATAATTAAACAATCTTGATTTCCGCCTGCGGTTTGCTATGTATTGTGTCAGAAAACCCTATTTAATCCTATTGTTTTCTGGAGTTAGAAAAAGCATTGCTCGAGTCTAAGGGAAACCACTTGAGTCCAAAATGCAACGACCTATATAGAGTGATGAAGGTGGTGGTGATTCTTCTTTTTGACTACGTTGAATCAGTTCTTGTATCTATATGTGTTTTCCAGCAAAGGCCTCCACATACCTTAGTACCTATGTTTGATTTCAGAGAGTTTTCATTTTGTCGATCAGACATCCATTTATCTTGGAGTTTGTTGATTCCTTAGAGGTACATGGCCTTGTTGGAGATTGTTATCTGATTTGCGTCAAATGTCTTCTGCTCTGTCAAACCCAGCAGGAAAGGCATTCTGGCTGGATTTTCAACTGAAATTTTGGAGTCTCCTAAGGATGAACAGTCGAGATCCGTAAGTGGCTCTAATGGTATCTTTGATGTCTCTAGCTTCGTCTTGAAGCTGTTACCTTCCAATGAAGGCACTGTACTTAGAAGGCTGTTGATGACTGCTGTAAGTTACTACATGCTTGCTCGCGTACATTAATTATAGTTTTACACTTTATTGTGATTGTTATTGCAAGAAGAAACATTCCTAAGTAATTTGGTCAAACACAAGATAATATACATGATCATCATTCAACTGAAACAAAAAGATGTAGATCTTTCAGTGAGGATCGAGGACTGAGGGAAGTTTTATTTCATAGCTTTTAATTGTCCTGTGCACAATGACAAGATAATTTGTTAGCTCCTCTATTGATTCCTATTACTAAAAGATCAAATTTGAGACTCTGCAGCCGAATGTCTAGTGATACAGCAAGTTTTTCGTGACCATCTGCGGAGCTACACCGGGAACGAGGAGGCCTGGCCCCTAATCCAAATACAAGTCTATTGTATTTTTAACTCAGACCTCTTACTAATTTATAATATGATCTAATGGCTAAATAATTATCTCAAAATCAACTAAAGTTATTATTTTCAATTTTTTATAGAAGCTACAATTTATGAATTTTAATTATAATTCTTAAGTTTCAAATTATAATTTTTTTTCCATTTAAAAACAGAAGTTAGAATCTTAAACTGTTTTATAGAGTATAATTTTTGGATAATGTATTGGGTTGATCGACTATAATTATTTTGCTAGTATATCGACTATTTGGCCCTCCTTGGTCTAAATCTCTGGCTTCATGAGGCACAGTACTATTTTGCTGATGGTATGATCATAAGTGACCACTTCATCTGAAAATGCAGATGGCTCTTATGTAGCAAAAAGGTGTCGAGTTGTGAAACCAGTTTTAAATTCTTATAAAAAATTTGTTTGAAAGAGAGGAAATCAGTGTTGATATCTATTATAATGTGCTAAAGATTAAACTGTTTGATGCCTCACGTTATGTCCTGGTATTTTATACAAAAAGAAAAGGCTTTTGACATTACCCTGTCTGTCCTTTCTTTTTTCAAGATTCTTAAAGCTCTTTGAGTTCTCAGATCTTGCCATTACAAGTCCTTCGTAATTGGTTTCTGTCCAAGTTTTCATTACTCTGATTAATCATATCTTCTTTATCTCCTATAGTTATTATTTGATTTCAATTATTTGATATTTAAAAAAACATTTGCAGGATGGTACTTCATTGCTGAGAGCATATCTTTCAAAAGAAGCTGGCACTGTCCGCCAACAGCTTACTAGAGCAATCGCAGAGGTATTGTATCAGTGGATGGCTAGGGTTATTTCAAAGGATCCTCGTGTCCTAACATCGTCTCAGTCATATACGACCAACAGCAACTATCAGTTACTCCTGACAGACCGCCGACTCAAAGTGGTGTTCAGAAAGGTACTTAATGATGCAAGACGAGACTGGTTGTTGATGCTGCGCTTTTGCTGGACATCCTTCATCATGTCTATCACAGCTTCAGCTATGGCATGCCACCGGTTAATTATTTGTCTCTCAGAAGCCAACACGAGTCGTATTTCATTTCCTCCCATCAAAGTTATTGCCAGCACCTAGTATACATCAGCAGATTGGCTATCATGAACCAGAGACTGATGCCAAGGTGAATACAATTAGCAGAACCAATGATTTCAATCATCACTTGGAATACTTTCTTGGTTTATTCCAATTGAAGCTCTCAAGTGAAATCAACAATGTGTTCTTTCCGCCAGCTTACCTTCTATGTAATTGGCACTAGCGACTAGTGAGCGAGTAATGCAATATTTGAAGAGTAAACTCTTGGTTTAAATTTGTATAGTTTGTTTAGCTTTATTTTCTGTTAATTATGCTCGAAAATATACAATTAATATATTGTTTTTAGTAGGAATACCAAAATCCAAATGGTTTTTTTTTTTTTCACAAATCACCTCCTTACATAGGAGCAATTGTTGTCAACATGTTTGATTGCACAGAGCCCTGAAAAATTAGGAGTCTCAATATTAAATTATTTAGTATATGCTAGGTGTTTAAAGATAGAACATTGTTAGAAAAATATTATAATTTTAAATTAGCAGAAGGCTTTTATAGAATTTTGTCAATTTTTGCTCCGTCCCTCTTTAAGACCTTAGCTTCATTTCTTTTCATTGTAAATGAACCAAACGAAGATCATGCGCTTTTTCGTAAATAGCTTTACTCCAAAATAAAAATTCTCGTTTTTAGTTTAACGAACACCAGCAATAAATACTCCCTCCAATTCAATTTACTTGCCCTATTTTTTTATTGGGTAAGTTCACCTTAATTGTCTCATTTTCTTTTTTGGCATTAGTTTTTTTTACTAAATTATTCTTATTTTTCATGTATAATTACAAAACTACCCTCATTAACCTAAATAATCTAACCTAATTAACCTTTACTAACCCTAATTACCCTACTAACATTTCCCTCCCTTTTAAATCAAACCCCCTCCCTCCCTCACTCCTAATCTTACCATAAACCCTAACATTTTGTTCCTGTGTTCTTTTCATCTTCATCCTTGAAGGTAAACATCATCATCTTCCTCCTTTGTTTCCTTCATCTTTATGTGGATTTTTCTTCATCCTCTTTGTGGGTTCTTTAATCTTCATCATCATTTTCCCTCTCTCTTTCTTCTCACTTTGGCTCTTTTTTGTTCCATTTTAGATCTACTTCTCTGTAGATCTGGATTTCCCCTCTAAATCTGCTTCGATCTTTCTTTGTAGATCTGGGTTTTGATAACAATGTATTCACCAAGTTTATATCTATCTTGGTTATCTTCATCTTCCTCATCTAGGTTTGTACGATTTTCATACTCTCTCTGATCTAGGTTTGTTCATCAGAATGTTCTTCAATTCACCACAAAACGAAGAATTGAACCATAGACCAAATGTGACGAGAATGTTCTTCATTATTGGTAGCCGTCCAAAAAGCGTGGAAGAAATGAAGAATTGATTTAGTTTTTTGATTATCAATTTACATTATGTAATTTTAATGAAGAATAATTGTAGTTTGTTAATTAGAAATTTGAAAATGTAATTTTGTAATTTTGATGAAATGGAATGTGATTTTCAATGTGCCTCCAAATTTATTTGAATTGAAAAAGCCACTTTAATTAGATAAAAGGAGGAAAAATTAGCAATTAATCCAATCCCTTAAAATACCCTAACGGCCCGTTTGGTTAGTGGTATTAAATGGTGGTAATGGGAATGATTTATAGTGTAAAATTTCATCAAAAGTTCCATATCATTCCCATGTTAATGAAACTTTGATCACAAAAAAGTTTTTGTGTTTACAAATTTCTATTACCATCTAATACCACATCTTCCATTGGTAATGCATTGGAATGAATTTTATGAAGAAAATGAGATGATTAAGTTGGACAAGCATGTCCATCAAGATAGCCAAGATATTTTTCAACCAAAATTACATTAGTTTTTCATTCTCATTATTACTGTTTATTACCACCTACCAAACGGGCTGTAACTACCACATTTTGAGTGGTCCCCCATTATTCTTAATATGCGTGCCTAATTCGAATGAGACAAATAAATTGAACCGGAGGGAATATCATTTACTAAACATCTTCATTCACCAATATCTTAACATTAAAGAAAACACAGTCAATATTTACCCAACTTATCAAACTATTGATTGAACATTGTGAAAACAATTTACAAAAATGATATGGTCTTTGGGCCATGAAGTTTTGCACTATGAATTTACAAATTACTGAGAGACGCTCTTTAGAGAGATTATCTCTTTGGATCGATTCATAAGTGATAAAATTTAATTCACAATAAAAAAAACTTTAAAATTAAAAAAAACATCCATTTTTCTTTATATGATGTAAAATTAAATTTTATTTTTCTACATCAATCTCATCAAATTTACGCAATTTTCTTACGATTCTTGCTTTATTCATTCAATTGTTTGTTTATTCTTCAACCTAACTTTACATGTAATGTTTATTTTGTTCATTTTTGAATTTTCTTAGTGTTTTTATCATAGTGGTTAATATAGGTATTATAGTAGCATATAGGTTTTCATATGGGTTAAACTAAGTGCTTATAGTTAACAGTAGGTGTTTATGCTATATAAAGTATGTGTTTATGGTATATAAAGTAGGTGTTTATATAATATGAAGTAGGTATTTATGATATATGAAATAGGTGTTTATGATATATAAAGTAGGCGTTTATGGTATTTATGGTATATGAACTAGGCGTTTATGATATGTGAAGTATAAGTTTATGGTATATCAAGTAATTGTTTATGGTATACAAAGTAGGTGTTTGTGATATTTACAGTGAGTTTTTATAGTGTGAGAAGTTGTTATTATGATATATGAAGTAGATGTTTATAATAGGTGCAAAGTAGGTGTTTAATGTAGTATTGTATATATTTATAATATATAGAAAGTAGGTGTTTATATTATGTAAAGTAGGAGTTTTTAATATGTGAAATTATGAGGTAAGTGTTTATGATATTTAAAGTAAGGGTTTTTAGTATTTATACTATGTGTTTGTAGTATTTGAAATTAGAGTTTTTGGTATGTAAAGTAGATGTTTTTCATATCTTAAGTAGATGTTTAGGATATGTGAAGTACGAGGCTTTTATATGTGAAGTTGGGGTTTTGATATCTAAAGTAGATGTTTATGGTATGAGAAATAGGTGTTTATGATATGTAAAATAAAAAGTTTTTTATATGTTAAGTAGGAGTTGATAATATGTAAAGTAGGGGTTCTTAGTATAGAAGTAGGTGTTTACGATATTTGAAGTAGGTGTTTAGAATGTAAATTGGGGATTTTGATATGTGACGTAGATGTTTAATATATATGAAGTAAGGTTTATGGTATACATAGTTAGGGTTTTTAGTACGTGAAGTAGAATTTATGTTATGAAAATTAAGACATTAAGCTAATTGTATTGTCATCTTATCAACATATCTATTTTTATCCTCAAATTCGATCATTAATAGTTGAAACTGGTTAAATTGAACAAAATATTTATAATCAAATGTTTTTTCAAATATATTAACAATTGTTCAACATTAATCGAAAATATTATACCTGCATTTTCATTTGTATACTAGGGTTGATTGTTCTAAATTTTCATTTAGTATATGGGAATGAGAATTTGAGGATTATAAGGTGGAATTGAGATTGAAAATTAATTGTTGGGAATTGTTAAAATATAACTCAATTCCTTGTTTGGCATGTTAATAGGAAGAATTTGAGAATTGTATTATATCTTGTTTGTTAGGTTGGAATGAGATTGAGAATAAAACAAAAACTTTACTAATTTACCCTTTCAAAAAATAATTTTAAAATTGTAATACCTTTTGTTTAGTTTGT
Organism: Amaranthus tricolor; assembly: GCF_026212465.1. Taxonomy (NCBI): domain Eukaryota; kingdom Viridiplantae; phylum Streptophyta; class Magnoliopsida; order Caryophyllales; family Amaranthaceae; genus Amaranthus; species Amaranthus tricolor. The sequence goes on along the minus strand of NC_080062.1, from coordinate 10,004,089 downwards.
AAATTTGCCTATTTATAGGTATGAATGTCTTTTAATATTTTTCTCCCAATTCTCACCCATTCTCACCCATCTAATATCAACCCCCTTTTAATCATTTGATGGAAATTTACCAAATTTTAATTTCATTTCTAATCTTATTTTTATTCTCATTCATATTAATCAAACATGGGATATTCACATTTTGAGATTTTTAATCTCATTCACATCCTCAGTTTCCTTCTACCAAACATGAATATGGGAGGAAGTTGTTTATACGTGAATGAAGAGATCATTTTCTTATGAAAAACGTGCTATAAAAAGTTTGTTTTTTTTAAAATGTCAAAATGTGTAGGGATTCTTGTAGTAACAAAGGATCGTCTCTCACAAGAGTTGCTGGAATATGATTGATAATAAAGGGTTTGTTAAATTAGGTTAGACTTATTATCAATGTCAGCACATTAATAGGGAGACACGAGGTGCACACACTTCATGAGTCAAGGAGATATATATTATCCAAAACCATATGACAATGGAAAGAAGAACTCCAATAATTTATAAAGTGTGTACGCTATGTTCAATTTGTCGATATGAGATAACCAACAATTTTCTCAAATAGCCGAGAAAGAAAGAATGTAAACATGGTCTAGTAGCTGAAGTTTTTTATTTGAGATTTTAGATCATGAGGGTTTTGGATGCATAATGTGGATTTTTTATTCTAGTGAATTAGTGTATGTTTTTAAGTTTTGCATTAATTAAAAACTGAGTTATTCTATTTTTTTTTTTTTTTACTTTGTAGCTATAGCTTCATGTCTATTGGTGCTTTTTTGTGTTTTGTACTTGTGTTTGTATTATTATAATATAGCAAATTGATTATTTGCATAAATTTTATAAAATTTATTTAAAAATTAAGTATGTTAAAATATAGCAAAATGGATTTTTAATTATAGAACATTAAATTTCGTGTCCATTGATATATTTACGTATAAATAATTTTTGATATCTGTATACATTTAAAAAAATTTATTTAAAGAAATAAGAAAGTTATTAGGACTAAGTATCAAGCTTTTATTTGTTTTGAGCGGTGAGGCCCACTGCATAGTTCCTTCAAAAATTGAAAATTTGAAAAAAATAAGACAAATAAGCAACTTTTTTCCCAAAATAAGCTCCGTGAAAACTTATTTCCCAAAATAAGCGTCCGTACATCCAAACCTAGGTTTGGTATAAGTCGCTGTTAGTAACAGCGAAAAAGGAAAAATAAAAAAACTAAAAGGGCCAAAGTCGCTGTTAGTAACAGCGAAAGAAGAAAAAAAAAGATAAAAGGCCCAAAGTGTCAACTCCTTAAGTCGCTGTTACTAACAGCGACTTTGGGCTTTATATTTTTTCCAGTTCCCTCTTCCTCATTTCAATTCGTGCATTTGCTACACATACGAGATCTCCCTCGTTTTTCCTCCATTAAAATGACAGTCAATCCTTCAACTAAAGTCATCAAATTCCAAGTTTGTAAGTATTCTTCAACATTGATTATTATCCATAGAACTTACACGTTAAACATTTCATTAATACTTAAGTCTTACTGCAGGCACAGGGCATTGCATCAGTCATCAGCTCCTCCCAAGAGGAGCCCGTACGGGAGATTGCCTAAGGCATACTCCGAGGGACGCAGTTTCAACACTTTATTCCGGAAGTGACTGCGCCCGACACCACTATGTACCATTACGGTTCATCTCCTCATCATGCCGACGTTCATCTTGAGGAGGTTGACTTAACGTGCCCGGACTACGGTGCCGGGTCCTCACAGTGTGCCACATCATCACACTATCAATCACCTCCCCTACCCGAGCGTCATGCGACTACATCTTACTATCATGGGAGGCGTCGTAAACCGTCACAATTAGACAGGGTACAGGAGGAAGATTAGCATTACAATAGTGTTTGTATACATTGAAGATTAGTGACATTTTGTATATATTGTGTAGGAATGCTAATGGATGATCAAATGCAACAAGAGGGGGGGGGTGAATTGTTGTGTAGTAGGTTTAAGATTTTTGCCTCTAATTTTTGCGGAATTGTATCAAGTAAAGAACAATACTTAAACTCAAAAACGAAAAGAAAAATAATAAAGGAGACAAAGATTTTACGTGGAAACCTTCTTGGCCTAATAAGAAGGAAAAACCACGACCCCCCGGGATTTCAAAATTCTCACTATGTTAAGGCAATCAATTACAATTACACAAAACAATGTTTGCTTCACTTGAAGCTTCTCAATTCTCTAAATGCTTCACTCAAAGCTTCTCTACTTAGGCCTACTTCTCTTCTCTTCTCTTTCTCTCCTTCTCTTTCTCTTCTCTCGATTCTATTCTCTATTCCCTTAGACTTCCCATAAGTCTAATTACAACAAAACAATCAATTACCCTTTATAAGGCCAATTCTCATGAAGATTAAAATTAAGTAGTTGATCAAGAAAAATATAATGAATTAATTGGCATTCAAAAACAGAAAATATTTTTCTTTGAATGATCTCCCTTAAATGGACACTCTCTCTTCTCTTCCGCTTAACCGTAGCTTCCCTCTTTTATAAAGGGAACAGCCGTCAGTGCACTCAGCCCACGTTCTCCATGAGATGCACTTATCCCACGACTTCCATAAACTTACTTGCTCCCAAAGAAAGTGGGAAGTTAGTTGAAAGTAGGAGTGGAACATAACTGCTGTACGGTTAATATTACATGGGTTAAAGGAAGATCCTAAAATGTAGGAGACTAATTCAAAGTAGAGAACAAGTCTCTTGGATGTCCGAGTTTATAGGAGATAAACAAGGAATTAGTCTTCTCCATGTTTTTAGGCGTATTAAAAACATTTAGCCAATTAATAAATAAATTTAATAAAGCAACTAATTAAATTTTAACCTTTTACATTAACTAAAAACAGAAAACATAATTTTCGTAACTTCCAGTCAATGTCTTCTTCAGACCTGTATTGTGGGGAACAGCGCACTGTCTCCATCTACAACTTTCGTCAGGACTTCAACTCTAGGAACAGTAAACTGACTTCTAAAGCAATTGCCCAACTTCTTGGATATTTGAGACATGTACAACTTCCACGAATCAAGTCATAGGCTTCATCAACGATTCAAATTAAACCGGATATATGCCTACAAAACAATCTCTAAAAATATGTTTGTTTATTTAAAAGTGAAGTCATCATCAAAACCTTAAGAGGCCAACAAATTCCCCCTTTTTGATGATGGCAAACTTTATAAACAAACTTAAGTAAAATAGAGTAAAACAAATTTCTTAGAGCATACTAGAGATTAAAGCAACTCTAAATAACTTAGCAAATCAACTCGTTACGATATAATTTACCAAGCATTCACAATAAAACAGTTTACTCCATAATATCAAAAATTTTTCAAAACTTTCAAAATTAATTAACCTTAAAACTTAAATAAAATAAACTAAGTTAAACTAAAATAAACTGACATAATAACTAACATAATTAAACTAACACACATTAACTAACAAAATTAAACTAACACACATTAACTAACATTGTTAAATAATTTCAATCAGAAACATTTTGAGAACAAATGTACAAGAACAATAAATATAAACTTAGCAACACAGATGATCACTAAACATAGAATCAATATAAATCAACCAAGATATGTAACTGTGTATTCACTTCTCCTCTTAAGTTTGTGCATAATCTTCCCCCTTTTGTCATCAATCAAAAAGAATTGGGGTTATCAAACCTCAGCACAAACCATATAGATTTGTCAGTGATGAAAGCAAGAAACAATAATAAAAGTAAGTGCCATGAATAAAAATCAAACCGGCATATAGTCAATTGTCACAGACCATTAATAAAAGCAAAGAAAGAAAAGTAGCAATTGTTCAAAGTAACAACAACAATGTACCCCAGATGGTACAAAATAAAAGGTGAAATTGTTTGTGAAATGTAACAGCCAATCAAATCTTAAAAACACAGGGAGAGGGTTCAAGGGGCAGTCTCTTCTTCGTCTACATATTCGGTCTGCACTTCTACTGTATCCAACTTTGCACCAAGACGATGCTCCATCATGGTCAGTTGATCAACAATTGAAGCGAGTGAGACACGAACTTCATCTTGAAAAGCACTGAATTGAGACTGTAGATCATTAAGCTTGGAGAGAACAGAATGTGAAGATGTTGTAGGAATAGGATCAGCACAACCAATACCAGGAGATGATGGAAATGGTGGTGGTGTAAAGTGAATAGGTGATGGAGGTGGTGATGAAGTTTGATTTGGTGGTGGAGTGGTTGGCTTGGGTGAGAGAGGTTCGTTTAAAGTAGGCTCAGGAATGGTTTTAGAAGTGATATCATCAACCATTGCAGCCTTTCGTTTTGAAGCAAGCCTCCTACTCTTCCTTTGAATAGCTTTACCCTTCCTCCTTAATGCAATCACAACCTCTTCATCACTGGAATCATGACAGAGATCATGAGGCACTTCTTCTCCTAAAGCTACTTCCTCTCCTTGTTCCCCCTCAGTTCTTGTCCCCTCCTCCTGTTCCTCTTCTTCAGTGGGAACAGGCCCTTGTTCTTCCTTTTCTACTACTTCTTCTTCTTCTTTTTCTTTTTCTTTTTCCTCTTCGTTTTCCTTCTTTATTTTTACTTCTTTTTCAATTTCTTCTTCTTCTTCCTCCATTTCCTCCTCATCAGAACCTACATCAATTACTTCTTCTGATTCATTTATTAACACCCCTTCATCGTTTAATTGGAGATGCAAATTTTTCAGACACCGTGCACCAATTTTCATATTGGGACCCATTGGGAACTCCAGCCCATCCAATGGTACACCAAACTTTCTGAAAATCCAAGTCAACAGCCCCCCATAACCAACAAAATTTTTCTTCTTAATACAATCAGACAAATGCGATATCATCAATGACGGAAAATTTATCTTTATGTGGTTATCCATGCAATAAATTAAGGTTGCACCACGTAGACTCACCTCACTCCTCTTAGAGTTTCGGGGCAAGATGAATCTTCGTGCTACATTATAGAGTAATTTATGCAATGGAGATAAGACATTGTGACTGATTTTACCTCTTTTTTGTTCAACCCCTAAAAACTTAAAAATTGTCTTTTCATTAATTCCAGAGAAAACAATTTTTGTACCAACGCAATATGTATCAAAACCAACATTAGGAACACTAAACCATTCCCCCAACAATGCACTGTTAAATTCTATTTTGATGTTCTTGACACTACTAGAACACGTCCCACAATCATTTGAGAAATTCGAAATGAATTCTCGCATTAGATTTGGAAAAATGGAATTGCAACTAAAATTTGTCATCAAAATCTCCCATTCTTGATTTTGTAATATGTCATGCAATTTAGGAAAATAAGTAGAATCATACCAGTACTTGTCTAACCCAAATCCTACAGACATTTCTTTTGCAACTTCTTCAGCACTATTAGGATCAGCAAGCTTCGAACGTTTGACTACTTTGGAAGATGATCCACCTTTTGGTGATGAGATCTTGCGTTTTGTACCAGTAGGTTCAGTAGATTGTTTGGGTGATGTATTTGTGGTTTCTTTGGTGGTGAGTGGTGCAGCATCCAGTAATGGTGGAGGATGAACCACTCTCAGAGGTTTTGGCTGTGATTGTTTACGGGATTTAGGGGTTTTCTTTGAGGAACTTGGGGTTTTCATTTTGAAGTGTTGAATAGATTGAGAGATAGGGAGGAGGACGGTTTCTTGAAGAGGAATTGAGAAGGCGTGTGAAGTGTGAAGTAAGAGAAGGGTTTAATAATGTGATGAAATGACGGTTTCCTTAAGTGCAATCCCTTTAATGCTCTAATCATAGCGTTTGATATGGAAAGATTTTGAAGAGATGGGATTGAAAACCGTTTCCCATTATTTTTATTTTAAGTTGGCCGTAAAAAAAATGTGAAATATGAAAATAAAATATGAATATGAATATTAAAATAAAATATGAAAACAAAATAGAAAAATGATGAATTAAGAAAAAAAATTATAAAGAAAATAACGAACATATTGCTGTGGTCTGATCAAACTAACAACATGCAAACAAGAAAATATTCATAGTACAAACTTCATTACGTGTTTACCTGATCCATGCAATAATTGATTTTCAATCAAAATTTTGAGGTTGATTCCTGACCCTCTTTTTTTTCATGATGCTTCATTGGAAATTTTATGCAGCCAACTTTAGTGGAGCTTGATCATACCAAGTTCCAATCTCATCTTTTCATATTGTTCCCTTGGAAGCGGTTTGGTCAGAATGTCTGCAACTTGTTCATTAGTATTGACATGCTTTAATACAATATTTTTGTGTTCTACGTTATCCTTAAGGAAATGATGTCTAATATGTATATGTTTAGCTCGTGAATGATGCACTGGATCTTTGGATATACATATGGCACTGGTATTATCACAATAAATACGAATGCATTCAACTTTAATGCCAAAATCTCTTAGTTGCTGTTTTATCCAAAGCATTTGGGAACAGCAAGCTGCTGCTGCCACGTATTCAGCTTCGGCTGTGGATAGTGCAACCGTATTTTGCTTCTTGGAACTCCATGAAACTAAACATGAGCCAAGAAATTGTACCATACCTGACGTGCTTTTTCTATTAACTAGATCACCTGCATAATCTGCATCACTAAAACCTTTTAAATCATAAACATCACTTTTAGGATAAAATAAGGACAAGTTGTCTGTTCCCTTCAAATATCTTAAAATTCGTTTGACTGCTGTGAGATGTGATTCTTTAGGATTTGATTGAAATCTAGCACATAAACCAACACTAAATGAAATATCGGGTCTACTTGCAGTTAGATATAATAAGGAACCTATCATGCCTCGATACATTGTTTGATCTACGTTAGTTCCTTTTAGGTCTTCATCTAATCTAACATTTGTAGCCATGGGTGTATGGTTGGTTTTAGCATTTGTTAGACCATATTTCTTTAGAAGTTCTTTTATATATTTTTGTTGATGAATGAAGATACCATTTTCGATTTGTTTAATTTGTAACCCAAGGAAGAAATTTAGTTCTCCCATCATGCTCATTTCAAATTCTGTGCCCATTAGGTTAGCAAATTCTTTACATAATAAATCATTAGTGGCACCAAAAATAATATCATCAACATAAATTTGAACAACCAAAATATTAGAACCTTTATTCTTAAAGAACAAGGTTTTGTCGATTTTTCCTCTTACAAAGTTATTTTGAATCAAAAACTTTGAAAGTCTTTCATACCATTGCCTAGGAGCTTGCTTCAAGCCATATAGGGCTTTATCAAGCTTGTAGACATGATCAGGACAAGAGGTATTTTCAAAACCTGGGGGTTGTTCAACAAAAACTTCTTCATCAAGAAAGCCATTTAAAAAAGCACATTTCACATCCATTTGATATAATTTAAAATTCATGAATGCAGCAAAAGAAATTAAAATTCTAATAGCCTCTAACCTTGCTACCGGAGCAAATGTCTCAGTATAATCAATACCTTCTTGTTGATTGTACCCTTTGACCACGAGTCTTGCTTTGTTTCTTACAATTATTCCATGCTCATCTAGCTTATTCCGAAATACCCATTTCAAACCAATTACTTTCTTACCTTTTGGTTTGGGTTCTAAGTGCCACACTTTATTTCTTTCAAATTCATTTAATTCATCTTGCATGGCTACTATCCATTCAGAATCCTTTAGAGCTTCTTCGTGATTTTTGGGTTCAAGTGATGATAGGAACGCAAAGTGTGCACAAAAGTTTCTCAGTTGGGATCTGGTTTGTGTTCCTTTATTCATATCACTAACCAGATCACTTATAATCAGATCAAGAGGATGATAACTTTGGTGTTTCCAAGGTTTAGGCACAAATTCTCTGGAGGGAACAGTAGCATGTTCTGTTTCAGCATCTTGATTTGCATTTTGTTCAGCTACTGGATCATTTTGGTCATCTGTGGGAACAGCTGGATTGGGAACAGTCTGCTGGTCCTGTTGTTCTGGCAGTTCCTGGATTTGGTCAGTTTCTTCTGCCTCTTCTTGTGTAGACTGTTCACTTGCTGTTCCATGATCTTGCACTTTAATTCCTTCATCATCATCTTCCAAGTTTGCAAGACCTATTTTAATATTACTTGTTTCCTGTTCACTTTTTGAAAAGTTAGTTTCATCAAAAATTATGTGAACAGATTCCTCTACGCACATTGTTCTCTTATTATAAACTCTGTAAGCTTTGCTATGTGATGAATAACCGAGAAATACTGCTTCATCACTTCTTTCATCAAACTTACCTATATTTCGTTTTCCATTCACATGAACAAAACATTTGCATCCAAATACACGAAAATAGGAAATATTTGGTTTAACACCTTTGAGTAATTCATAGGGTGTTTTAGAAGTGATTGGCCTTATTAGTACACGATTCAATATGTAACATGCAGTATTGACGGCTTCTGCCCAAAAATTCCTAGGTAGACCACTAGCAATCAACATGGTCCTAGCCATTTCTTCTAAGGTCCTATTTTTCCTTTCTACTACTCTATTTTGTTGTGGTGTTCTAGGTGCGGAAAAATTGTGATTTATGCCATGTTCATTGCAATAATTCATGAAGTTAGAATTTTCAAATTCTTTCCCATGATCAGACCTTATGTGAACGATTTGATTATTGGTAGATTTTTGTATTTTATTAGCAAAAGATACAAACTCATCGAAAGCTTCATCTTTGCTTGCTAAAAATAAGGTCCAAGTAAATCTACTAAAATCATCAACTATGACAAACACATATCTTTTGCCACTACGACTTTGTGTTCTCATAGGTCCACATAGATCCATATGAATTAATTCTAATGGTCTAGAGGTAGTCACCAGAAACTTTGATTTAAAGGATGACCGCACTTGTTTTCCTTTAGCACAAGGATCACAAATTTCATTTTTGAGGAATTTTATTGCTGGTAATCCTCTTACTAGGTCTTTTGATCTTAAGGTGTTAATCAATGAATAACTAGCATGACCTAGACGCTTGTGCCAAAGAAGTGGGTCTTCTTCTATAACGCTTAAACACGTTAGACTGTTTCTGGGAACAGTGTCCAGGTCCACCACATAGGTGTTCCCTTTTCTGATTCCCTCTAGTACAGGGTCTCCTGTGTTGTTCCTAGAAATTATACATCGTTCAGAAGTAAACTTAACAGAGTTACCTTTGTCGCAAAATTGAGAAATACTTAACAAATTGTGTTTTAAATTCTCGACTAAGAATACGTTATCGATGGCATGGGAACTAGACCTTCCAACCTTTCCTTTGGCAATTATCTCACCCTTCATGTTGTCACCGAAGGTTACTGTTCCCCCATCATAGGCTTCAAGTGAGAGAAATTTAGATTTGTCACCCGTCATATGCTTGGAACACCCACTGTCGAGATACCATGAGTTGTTCCCCCTCACTTGAACCTGCAAAGCAAACTAATGGTTAGGTACAGGAACCCATTCATCCTTGGGTTCCTTGTCGACAATACTTGAATCACATTTCTTAATCCATATTCGTTCGACATAATTTTTATTTGCTTTGATATGCTGTTCCTTCTTTATACATTGATGTTTCAGGTGTCCACTTTTACCACAGAAGGAACATATTTTGCTACTAGGGAGATCTACATAGACCTTTTTCTTTTTATCATTCTTCATATAGCCTAGTCCTTTTTTACTTTTGATTTTAGCATTTAGAATCCATTTGGGAATTTCATTGAATTTCCCTTTTCCTCTTAAGTTTATTTTATTTTTCAAATTTTCATTTTCAATTTCGTAGGATTCTAATTTTGATTTCAACTTTTGAAATTCAGTGTTAACCATGTGAGTAGATATATTGTTTGCATCTTTACTTAAACCTAACAATCTGTTTTGATTCATTTCGATACTAAGGAAAATAAATTCTTGTTTCATTTTCTCAATTGTCTCTTTCAAAACAACATTCTGATCTAGCAAATTAAAAAATCTGCTTTGTACATCTATTCTAAATGAATTTAGATAGGATACATGATCCTTGTTTGAGTTGAGGTCTTTCCCAATTTGGAGACACTTAGCTGTTTTTTCCTTCAATTTTTCTTGTGTCTCTAACAACAATTTGATTAATTTATTCTTACTTAAATTAGACAGTTGTTTAGAAGATGGACTAGAAGACATTACCTCTTTTTCCTTAGACTCTTCATGAGATGCCATGAGACACAGATTTGCGGTTTCTTCCTCCACTGGAGCTTCTGTCTCAGCCTCGCTCTCCGTATCACCCCAAGCTGCGATCATTGCCTTTCTAAAATCAGTTTTGAAGTTTCCCTTCTTATATTGTCTTCCAACTTCTCTTGCTTTTCCCTTGCCCTTCTCATTTTTCCATTGAGGGCAATCCTTGATGAAGTGTTCAGTGCTCCTGCATTTGTGGCATTCAAAATTTGTCTTCAAGTTAGTAGTTCCCTTTTCTTTATTATTTCTTTGATTTCCATATCTTCTGTTCCTGAATAATTTTTTGAATTTACGTGCCAACAAAGCTGCTTCCTCTTCACCATCTTTTGATTCTTCACTATCATCTGCTGCCAAAGCCAATCCTTTGTTTCGGGAACTGTCAGCGGTTCCCAAATGCAATTCATGGGTCATTAGAGAACCAGCCAGCTCTTCCAAATTAAACTTGGTGAAATCTTTGGACTCCTGGATGGCAGTGACCTTTGCTCTCCAGCGTTCGTCTTGAGGAAGACTCCTAAGTACTTTCCTAACTTGTTCATCAACGGGAATGATTCTACCAAGAGAGACTAATTCATTCGTAATATTTGTGAACCTAGTGAACATCTCTTGAATGTTTTCCCTCGGTTCCATGACGAATCTTTCATATTTGGACATTAGCAAGTCAATCTTGGATCGCTTTACTTCACTAGTACCTTCATGGGTAACTTCTAGCAGGTCCCAAATCTGCTTAGCGGTTTTGCAACCCATAATACGATTGTGCTCATTTGGACCAAGCCCACAGTGAAGTAACTTGATAGCAAGAGCGTTCATCTCCATCTTTTGAAAATCTTCTTTTTCATATTCAGTGATTGGTTTTGGAACAGCTTCATTGTTGGAGTTGATGGTCGTCACCTCAAAGTCTCCAATTTCAATGACTCTCCAAACTTGATAATTTTCGGCTTTTATGAAGATTTCCATTCTATTTTTCCAGTAAGTATAGAATTTCCCATCGAACATGGGTGGCCTTTGTGTGGAGTACCCCTCTTCCATACGCTCGTTCATCTTCAACATCTTTCCAGGGAACAGGATACTGCTCTCAGGGTTTCCTGATTAAATGAGGAACAGGGCTCTGATACCAATTGTAGGAATGCTAATGGATGATCAAATGCAACAAGAGGGGGGGGGGGGTGAATTGTTGTGTAGTAGGTTTAAGATTTTTGCCTCTAATTTTTGCGGAATTGTATCAAGTAAAGAACAATACTTAAACTCAAAAACGAAAAGAAAAATAATAAAGGAGACAAAGATTTTACGTGGAAACCTTCTTGGCCTAATAAGAAGGAAAAACCACGACCCCCCGGGATTTCAAAATTCTCACTATGTTAAGGCAATCAATTACAATTACACAAAACAATGTTTGCTTCACTTGAAGCTTCTCAATTCTCTAAATGCTTCACTCAAAGCTTCTCTACTTAGGCCTACTTCTCTTCTCTTCTCTTTCTCTCCTTCTCTTTCTCTTCTCTCGATTCTATTCTCTATTCCCTTAGACTTCCCATAAGTCTAATTACAACAAAACAATCAATTACCCTTTATAAGGCCAATTCTCATGAAGATTAAAATTAAGTAGTTGATCAAGAAAAATATAATGAATTAATTGGCATTCAAAAACAGAAAATATTTTTCTTTGAATGATCTCCCTTAAATGGACACTCTCTCTTCTCTTCCGCTTAACCGTAGCTTCCCTCTTTTATAAAGGGAACAGCCGTCAGTGCACTCAGCCCACGTTCTCCATGAGATGCACTTATCCCACGACTTCCATAAACTTACTTGCTCCCAAAGAAAGTGGGAAGTTAGTTGAAAGTAGGAGTGGAACATAACTGCTGTACGGTTAATATTACATGGGTTAAAGGAAGATCCTAAAATGTAGGAGACTAATTCAAAGTAGAGAACAAGTCTCTTGGATGTCCGAGTTTATAGGAGATAAACAAGGAATTAGTCTTCTCCATGTTTTTAGGCGTATTAAAAACATTTAGCCAATTAATAAATAAATTTAATTAAGCAACTAATTAAATTTTAACCTTTTACATTAACTAAAAACAGAAAACATAATTTTCGTAACTTCCAGTCAATGTCTTCTTCAGACCTGTATTGTGGGGAACAGCGCACTGTCTCCATCTACAACTTTCGTCAGGACTTCAACTCTAGGAACAGTAAACTGACTTCTAAAGCAATTGCCCAACTTCTTGGATATTTGAGACATGTACAACTTCCACGAATCAAGTCATAGGCTTCATCAACGATTCAAATTAAACCGGATATATACCTACAAAACAATCTCTAAAAATATGTTTGTTTATTTAAAAGTGAAGTCATCATCAAAACCTTAAGAGGCCAACATATTGAACACTTGTACATATTCAGTATTTGTAACATATCGACTTTTGTGTATAATTTGTAATATATGTGTATGTAACGGCCCGGTTTAAGTGACCCGGAAAATCATATGAAAACATGATTCCGGTTCACAAACGGACACAAAAGGAAATTCACTTTTACTCGGATCGTCAACGTTCCAACAGTAAAAGGAATATGGTCAACACAGGAAACAACGCCAAGCAAAATAAAACAAGTCAGCGGAAGTCTTTACATACAACTCAAGAGCCCACAGGCCTCTAAACTAGCTAAAGTTGTACGAGATAAAAAGAAAACGTCAAAAAATTTGGTTACATAAACTGAGTTATTTCGACTCATTACAAAGTATGTCTAGATTTGATGGTTACGGGTTCTAAGCTGAATCCTCACTCCAGCCCCCTCCTGCAGTCAACCTGCTGCACGTCGTATGATAACACGTAGCAGGTTCCAAAGAACAACCAATACATGTCAGAGACTTCATACATATATTAAACAGGTTGAATACAAGCATTGTTTTTACCCTAGCATGCAAAGGCTCTAATACATATTCTTTATTCAATATTTCCAATCTTGTAACGTTGCCCGTCCTGTTCGGGTCGTACAAGTATAATTTCAAATTTGTTTTGGTGGAATACACTTGGGAGAGCTAATCCCAAGGCAACCACCTACCTAAGATGTTGCCCGTCCTGTTCGGGTCGCCAAAGGCTAAAGTATGCATACCCCCATGGTGACCGTAATGATCCACAACTGCCATGGGAAAAATAATTATAATATTCCAAACCATTTGTTAACCCTTTTGGGTAACATAACCAAACGTCAACCCTTCTGGGTGACAAACACATAAATTCTCAATTTACACTTAATTATTTCATATTATTTGAGGTGTCTAATCCTTATGTGATTACAAATGCCTCGATTAGGAATAAAACAACATTACTTGCTCAACCATATAAACAGTATGGTCTAAGCGTGTACCTTTGAACGCTGCAAACACACGTTGTTCAAGCACAATTAGAATTTCGCCCTCTTATGAAACGAGGTCCTAAATAACACACACACAAAACGATCACGTATTAGACCGTGTTTAAACATTTAATCCACTCAATACCATTAAAATATCACTAAGACTTGATAATTTCAAATGTTTTCATCAAACTCCCAATAGTTCCAAATTTTTTTTTACATTCTGACCAGAAATTTTTATGGCCATTTTGGACAGTTTAGAAAATTCAAATTAAAAATCCGACTTCATTGCTGCGTCCGGAACGCATCAATTACCTTGGGTACCAAATTTCATAATTTCTAGCATCCAATTACTATTTTTAATTATTTTAAGCGTTTTAACGAGTTTTAAAACGCATCGGTTAAATAAAACAACAACGAAAACACACCCAACGCTCAGATCAGGGCGCCACTATCGAGGCAGCAGCTGCTGTCCAAAATTCCTTTTACTTTAATTATTTTTATTTTATATTTTTTTTTCTATTTAAATTATTTAAACCTTTTTAAATCTCATTACCAAGATACACTTAACCGAAACCGAATTTACATTCTACTAAAATAAAACAAACAAAACCAATTCTCCTATCACACAACCACTTGATATTTCCACACATCTAACAATACACAAAATCCCATCAACAATCTAAACCATCATCAAAAACATAAAGCTAGCAACTTAAGACATACTCATCCACAAGATCCTTCAAGAGCACTTAAAATTTCATAAACCATGATAATAAAATTAAATACTTGATTCTCTTATCAAATTAAAATTTTGTAGAGAATCATATATCATAATTTTTGAATCAAAACATATATATAAGGACAATCCTTTAAACAAATCAAATTTTGTTAAAAGATTTATAACTCTTGGATACCTACATTACTTAATTCATACACTTAAAATTTCTTCTAACAAACTAAAATCTTGCTAGAGAAATATAAATCGTAAAATAAATCCATTTTAACCTTTGAATAGACTTTATTCTTACAACAAATTTAAACTTTGTTAAAGAATGCAAATCAAGGAAAATTTTATATAATAGAAATAGGATTTAATCCTTTTAACAAACCAATTTTATCAAATGATTATTAAAGAAAACTTATATAAAATACTCAATCCTCCTAATAAGTCATAGGATATCATCATAAAAAGAAAGAAGATTATGTAATCCCATACTAAAATTTCTTATAAATAAAAATAGTAATTAACAACTTAACTTACCCTTTGATTGGAAGATTGGATTGAGCAAAGAAAATGTTTTTTTTTTCTTCTTGAGTGCCGAAACCAAGAACACAAAGGGAAAAATTTCTGAATTTTTTTCTCACTAAGAAGATTAAAAATGTGATTAGGAATGTGAGGAATTCAAAATGAAGCTTAAGGATTAATAGGGAAATTAAGGACCAACTTAATTACTCCTAATTACACCATTATGAGAGGAGTTACAAGACTCCTCCCATACTCACCCAAACCGGCAGCCCTTCACCTCCCTTCCATAATTTTTTTTTTTATTAATTGAGTAATTATTATACTTTTGTTAAAACAGCAAGAAACATCACGCGATAACATCGTACGCGATAAAATTTGTTACCGTTAAAATTAAACCTACTTTATTTCTTGTAATTAACTATGTAAAATAATATAATTTAATATTACTTATTTATTTTATTTTATTATATTTTATTTATTTTTAAACCCGATAAATTACGGGGTGTTACAGTGTACATGTATATATTTTAATCGTATTATCATACGTTTATTATGAATGAAATGATGTTAAGTACTCAGACTTTTCGGCGATGAATCATTCCGCCAAGAGTGCAGTATGAATTTAATCAAAAACTGTAACATCTCGGAATAACTCGGGTCGTACGAAAAGAGAAGATTATCTTTTAAAAAAACGAAATAAATATTGTCCGAGTCAAACCGGGATGTTAGAAGGCAGTTAAAACGGATTTGAAGTTAAGGGAAACTTGCGGATCGAGTTCTATTAGTGTTATTATGAACTACTAGATATAAGAAATTCTTAGCAGAGGATAAGAACGAAAAGTTAAATCTACTTATTACAACTTGAGAACGAAAATCGCCTCATAAAACCAAATGTTCTTTAAACTTAATTAGAAGTTCTTATCAAGAATTCTATATCCTAATGATTTATTTCTCCAAGGGTCAATCCTCACTCCCCAGATCTGCAACTTAACTTACTGCTAATCATTGCCCAGATAGGAAACAACATCATCGCAGGGTCGTTAAGACCAAAAGTACACGTCAGCAAACGTCGCATACCAAATAAATAATAACAACAAGAGAAAGTTTTAATTTAATAGCTGTCAATTCACATAAAAGTACGCTGTGATCATGCTAATAAAGAATAATTATTTTCATATAAAGATTAGTCAGCCATACAGCTGTACTATCCAGCCATACTGCCGGTACAACTCCAATCTCCATAAGTGAGACATTACATTAGGGGGAGCTAACCCCTAAGCAAGTCTCTACCATAGACACTCGCCTTACTTCGGTGCCTATGGTTAAGTATGCATACCCCCGCGGTGGCTCATAATTAGGGATGCAAACGGGGCGGGGCGGGGCGGGTATTGGAATTACCATCCCCATCCCCATCTGTTAATGCAATCCCCATCCCCATCCCCATGCCCACGGCGGGTATAATTTTTTTCCCCGTCCCCGCCCTGATGGGTTTGTATCTAAAACCATCCCCGCCCCACCACCCATCTGGGTATCCATCCCCGTGTAATACCCATTTTCCCCGCCCCACCACCCGTTAAATCCCCGCTTAATACCCATCTGTGCCACATATTTATATTCAATCATTTTATAAAACTAATAACATTATTACATAAATATCAATAACTAGTTAAAATACCAATAGACTCATCATTAACAACTTTGAACTCTTTTAACCATTTTTATGAAGACAAATGCGAGTCCGGACGAAAAAGATATCGCATTTACAAAACGGGAAAGAAAACGGAAACTAGCAAAAGACTTGAAAATATTTTGAGGCGGGTATCTTGAGGCGGGGCGGGGCGGGTATGGAGCGGGTATCACCTAAAACCCATCCCCATCCCCATCCCCATCCCCGCGGTGGGTATGAATTTTATACCCGTGCCCGCCCCATGACCCATCAAACCGGGACCCATCCCCTCCCCGATGGGGCGGGGATGGGGCGGGTCTTCTATTAGACCCGCCCCGCCTGCATCCCTACTCATAATGCCCCCATATACCGCGAGTAATTCATTTCCACCAATTGACGTCATATTACGTCCACTTTTAAGGTTAGTGAGGTCATACTACCTCTGCTTACCAAACAGTGTATCAAAATTATTTATTCGGAAAGATAACATTATTCATACTATATATATCCATGCTTTACTTTTGTATACCATTATTATATGATACATCGGACTAAATCTGAACTTCGCTGCGTGTACATACCTTAAGCAAGATAACCAACTCACAAGCGTCTTAATCAATTCCCGGTCACGAATCGACTTCCTACAAGGTTCAATCGTATTCGGGGAATAAGCACACATACACATTTTCCTCAAATCATCCATAACACACATATACAATTACACCCATACCTAGAATACCACACACAACATGAACATCCATCACATACTATAACATGGTAAATACACAAAAACAGGACAGCATACATAATCTGTCCAGAAACACAACTTAAAACTGTCAAACTGAAAATCCGACTTCACCTTTGCGTCCGGAAGGCGTCAAAACCCCCGGGTACCAATTTCCATAATTTATAACATAGTATAAGTATTTTTAACTTAATTTCAAAGCCAAAAATGTTCCAAAAACACATTTTTTTCACCATTTTCAAAACCTACGAGATTTTGTCTTTTTCATTTTTTTATCACAAAAATATAAATTTCAATGCTTTATTTCCTATTAAATCTAAACAACAAAATTTACATAATTTTCATGATCATCTACAAAAATAAATTTTAATTAATTTTTTTTTTCCTCAAAAAAAAAAATAATTCTTTTTACACAAATGTACACACACATACACATCATATATATACATGTATATTTCCCTACCAACATTATAAATTCCTTCTATTTATCAATAAAAAAAATAAATTTCTAACACCACATACATTTTTTTCTATGAGCATCCATTTTTTTATATATATATACTTTTCAATTATCCATCAAATAAATCCTTCACACACATATAAACATATCTAAAACCCTAAAAACCATACATTAATTTAGATAGAAAAAATACATCATACTTTCACACATGAATTTTAAATTATAAACAAATCATAAATTATAAAATAACACACATAAAAATCATAGAAATTTAAATTAAAAATTAAAAATAAAACTAGGTTAAGAATTACTCACAATTGCACAAGAACAAAACACCAAATTGATGAACCAATTGATGATTTAGGCGTGAGGATTAGAGAGCATTTGGGAGTGTTTTTTTTTTCTTGCAATTGTTTTTGAAATGAAAGGATGTAAGGTAAGAAATCAATTAAGGAATTATGAAATTTAATTATGATAATTGCCTTAACCATTCAATTACCAAAATGGAAGTTACAAATTCTTCCCCAAATCCTCCATATGGCCGGCCACCCCTTTTCAAATTCCCTCTTTTATTTTTTTTTTTTTTGAAATTAAAGATAGGTTAGAAAAAAGATTTGGGCTTAAAATGGTTTTATTTGCCTTAAAAGTTGAAATCTCATGATCTAACCCACTAACAAAAATTAAAAAAAAATATACTCTTCTAAAAAGAATAATAATAATAATATTACTAGTAAATCATTTAATATATCGGAAAAATATCAGGGTGTTACAAAAACAAACAGACAATCATATTCAAATAGGGATGTTGCTATCGGATATTCAACACAATTTCAATCATGTTCAACAAATCCATATCAAATTACATACTTCATTCGTTAACTTAAACTACCGTCGCTAACTAAAAAGGCTTCTTAAACTTTCTCATAATCCTTTCAGTCTCTTTTTTCCTATGCGCCATATCATCCATTTGTCTCTTTAGATTAAATACCTCATCTTTAAGCTCTTTTTTTTCCTTTTCAAGCCGTATTATTACGTCTCTCTGCCATTTTGTACCCTCCGGAGCAATCCATCTAAAGTATGTGCATCCTAATCCGTCAACCAAGTAGAAAGGGCAAGCAACAAATTCACCCCTGGATCGAAGTCGCTCCAATTTGTATTAATCTCAACTTCATAACCACAATCACGAAGCTCTTCAATACAATGCTCCTTTGACATCTACATAACACATATAATATAGTAACGTAAGTGAACTTTCAAAAATAATATTAACATTTATAAATTGAAAGTAAAACTAACATAATACCTTATGTTACCTTTAAAAATTAATTGAAAAGAAGAAGAATGATGTAGAATGGATATAATGAAGTATGGGAAATGATGGAGCTATTTATAGAGCATCATTACAACGGCTATTTTCAAGTTTCTAACGACTATTTTTCTAATTAACAACGGCTACTTTAGTTCATAAAAAAAAAAAATTAAGTGCTTAAGTCGCTGTTAGTAACAGCTACTTAAGCCCTTAATTTTTTTTTTCTCTTTCGCTATTAGTAACAGCGATTTTACCCGAGGCTAGGCTTGGATGTACGGACGCTTATTTTGGGAAATAAGTTTTCACGAAGCTTATTTTTGTAATTAAGTTGTTAAAAAAATCTTATTTTATTCAAATTCTCTCAAAAATTAGCACACTTTCTTCAAAAATTTCCTCTCATTGAGTTTTTATAGAAACACTTGCATGTGTTTTTTTACCTTGTGGGATGCAAAAAAATCATAATAAATTTTCTTCTCATGGAAAATTTCCACCCTATTGGGAGTGGCTAAAAAATTTTCAAATTATATCATGGACATAATTAGTCTTAGCCACCCTAATTTTAGTATTTTTTTAAAAATATTTATGGTCTTCATATTTTCTATTAACTTTATCTTTACATTTCATATTTTCTATTAACTTTATCTTTACATTTTTATAATGCTTAAAATCCCCACATGTTCCTCATTAAATTTATTTTAATATTTTTTAAGTATGTGATCTCCATATTTTATTCCACATATTTTATTTTATAAAGTTTTTAATGCTTGTGATCTCCACTTTTTCTGTATTAGCTTTATCATGCAATAAAATAATATCTCACTATCTAAAATATTAATTTTTTCTTAATTCTCGTGAACAACCTTTATAAGAACATCATATAGGAACGAAGAGAATATAAACTACCACTTGAAATACTTAAGAAAATTTTATAGGAAGATAACATATTTGTAGATAAAAGCTTGAACTAAACAAAGAACTAAAACTTTCAAAATACCCTAAAACACTTCTCTCTTTTAACTTCACAGTTTCACTAAATACAAATTTGGGGATAAAATATTGTGCTAGATAAATACTTCATAAATACAAATTTGAGGATAAAATGTTCTGCTAGAAAATGTTGTGCTAGATGTGATAGAAGCTCTTAATCACTAGTGTAAAGTAGAAAGGTTTAGTGAAAATGATAAATGAGTTGGAGAATGAGAAAAAAAATAAGACAAGTATAGAGCTGAATGGTTTTTTCTAGAGAGTATAAGTTCATGAATATGATTAAAAGAATGAGAGAAGAACCAATGTCAGACAAAGAAAATGGGCAAAATCAGTGGAATATATTAAAATCAGAAAGTGGTGTAAAATGAGAGAGACAAAATAAGTATAAAATAAAAAATAAAGTTCAAGTTATAACCACTCCTACATCAAACATTAAATATAGGTTCGCAAAAGCTTAGAAGAGACCGCCTCATTATGAGGCTGGTGCTAATGGACTGGTCAAACTCAAAAAAAAAAAAATAATTTTAAAAGTATCAATTCTGATATTAAAGTAATTTGTTTCAACTTAAAATAAACCTTAACGGATCAATTAAAATAAAATTGGACCTAAAAATGATCAATCTCACAATTAAAGCCATCAATATCTACTTACAAGTTTATAACTTTAAATAGATCAATTATAATGTTTTTAAAATATTTAATTTCGATGTTAAAATGATAAATTACAATCTTAAAGTGATCAATTTAATTAAAGTGATCAATTTAAAGCTTATAGTGCTAAATTAAAAGTCATCACGTGTATTGTGATCAATAATAACTTAAATCTTAAATGAGTTCATTATAACCTTAAACGTATCAAATATAATCTTAAACTGGTCAATTTTGACCTTCAAGTTATAAATTATAAATGATCAGTTATAATTTTAAAAAAATTATCAAATATAATCTTAAAGTGGTCAATTTTGACCTTCAAGTTATAAATTATAAATGATTGATTATAACTTTTTAATTATAAGAATTAATTGCAAAAAGAAATTTACCACTTTTTTTTTAATGTTTTTAAACTATTATATACATAGGTGGGTCAATCCACCAGGCCATAAAGTATAATAAAAAAAACTATTTTATGAAATTTTAAAAATTGAGTTAAAGTGGGTCGGATTTAAATGGGCTTTGACCCGCCCTGCCCCATTTAACATTTGACATAACCCGCCCCGAACCAACCCATTTAATTTTTGACCCGCCCCCCGCTCCCGTCTGTTGAACACCTCTAATTATAACTTTAAATTGATTAATTACTAATCTCATATCATGCAAAAAATAAAAAATAGACCGATTGAGTTATTACTTACTTCCTCCGTTCCATAATACTTGCTACATATTCCATTTTTGGCAATTTCATATTACTTGCTACATTTCTATTTTTGGTAATAAAACAATCATTTAAAATTCTACCTACCCCTACTTTTATCCTACTCTATACCTCTCTAACTTTTTTACCTACCATTATTTAATCTTTATTTATTTCCAATTAAAATTAATTTTCCCTCCATATTTATTATTCTCATTAAAAACTCAACTAATCTCCCATAACCCACCATCCCAATTAATTATTTCCTCTATTTAAATACACTATCTCAATTAATTATTTCTCCCATTTAAACCAACCTTTCCAACTACTTATATTAATGGTGAGATGAATCTGAACCGTTGGATTTTGTTTGCCCAGATCTGACCATTGATTACTCCTTTATATAAATGGACCGGTACCTTTCCTAACCCTAATCCCATTTCTCTTCCTTTGCCATTTCCCCCTCTCCATCTCTCTCATTCTCTCTGGAAACTTCTAACCCTAAACATCTTTGGTTTCCTTTCATTTCTTTGCCGTTTCTGATTTCATTTCTTTGGTTTTCTTTCACTATTTCTGACGAAAGGATGGATTAGATCTGGTTTTATTTGTGATCTTTGGTTTTGTATTTGGTTAAAGCTTTACATCTGGGTTTTCCGAAATTTCTCTAGTTCTTCTGGTATATTCTTTATAAACTTTGCTTTAATCGTCATCTGGTATGCTTTGATCCTAAAATCATGATTCTCTTGCATGTTCTTCGTATTTTGATTTTCTTAAAACTTTGATCTGCTCTGTTTTCTTTTTATTTCATGTTTATGTTTCTACGTTTATGATTTTGTTTTTGTTATTTTCTTGATTATGTTTGTGAGCTGTTTTTAATCCCAAAATCATGATCTGGTTTTAGTTCTACACTAGATCTGGTTTCAATTATGATATTGTTGCGTGTTCTTATTTCGATTTAATTTAATGTTGGACCTCATCTGTGTTCTTTTTACTCTTTGCTTTCATCTGGTATGATTTGATCCGAAAATCATGATCTAGTTTTAGTACTTTATCAGATCTGGTTTGATTTATGATATTGTTGCATGTTGTTCTTATTTCGATTTATTTAATGTTGGATCTGATCTCTTTTTTTGTTTTCTCATGTTTATTTTAATTTGATTATGATTTTGATTATGTTATTTTTTTGATTATGGTTTTGGTTTGTTTTAAATTACGAAAACGATGATGTGGTTGTAGCAGTCGATGAGATCTGTTTTGATTAATGATTCTCTTGCATGTTCATTTTTTGATATTTTTAAACATTGATCTGCTTTTATTTTTTTTTATTTAATGTTTATTTTAATACGTTTATGATATTGATTTTGTTATTTTTTTGATTATGTTTTTGAGCTGTTTTTAATCCCAAAATTAAGATCTGGTTTTAGTCCTTCACCAGATCTGGTTTGAAATATGATGTTGTATGATCTTGTTCTTATTTCGATTTATTTAGTGTTGGATCTGATCTCTTTTTTTGTTTTCTCATGTTTACTTTAATTTGATTCTGAATTTGATTCTGTTATTTTTGATATTTTTAAACTTTGATCTTCTCTGTTTTTTTTTAGATTCTCATCCATGTTCTTAGTTGATGATTTAAACTTTTGTTCTAGTAGTTGATGAGATCTGTTTTGATTAATGATTCTCATCCATGTTCTTATTCTGATGTTTACTTTAATTTGATTATGATTTTGATTCTGTTATTTTTGATATTTTTAAACTTTGATCTTCTCTGTTTTTTTTAGATTCTCATCCATGTTCTTAGTTGTTGATTTAAACTTTTGTTCTAGTAGTTGATGAGATCTGTTTTGATTAATGATTCTCATCCATGTTCTTATTCTGATTTTTTTAAACTTTGATCTAACCTGTTTTTTTTAATGTCTATTACTAATGATAAGATTTTTATTATGTGTACTTCCTCTGTTATGTTTTTGTTGCTACATAAGATTATTAAGGAGATGGACACAAAGGAAAAAGCATGCGACTCATTAACTGAATCCCAAAGAGAATGTAAAAAATACGATAATATCTTTGGTTCGTGGTATGATCATTATTATTTGAAATGTTGGGAATTAAATTGTGTTGAAGATCCTGATCAAGAACCCCCACCTTGGTACTACGGTTTACCAGATGAGGAGGATTATGCATTAATCGATAAGGTGCAACCTAAGCAAAAGAGGCCACGCAAGACGACAATTCGTGGTCTTAACTCATGAGCATTCTAACTTATTTAATTATTATTCATGATGTTTATATTTATTGAAAATGTTTTTTTTGTTAATGTCTCAATGATGATTGTTATTTGCTTGATGAAATGTGTAGATAGTAGTGTGTTTCATTGCCACCTTAGAGTTAAATCATGAGCAGTAGATATTAACACATGGTTAATGTGTTTTGTCTTATTGCCGGTTCAAGCACTAAGATGAGGCTGAGATACCTACATTTCCACAATTTCAAATGATGTTAATCGTTAAATCTGAGAGTTAAATAAACGCACACAAGTGAAAATTGGAATGATGAATGATGTTTAACTTGCTTAGTTTTTTTTTTGTGACATAACTACCTCAATGACTAAATGGAGAGGTATGCATAATTGTATACTTACAAAATGTTGTCATACATACTGTTTCCTTTACAAAATGTCTACATATTGATAATTAATTTCAATCATCTTGCGGAAGATCATTGAGATTAATTATACCATGAGATAAAAATTGCCGTGCTGCATCAATTAGTTCTTGTGGAATTTCTAATTGCCTGGGCAGCATACCCAGCCTGTCCAGTCTTTGTTTTCCAATGTGTGGATTCTTATAGTTATTACCGCCTTTAGCTTTTAGTACCTCTATCATGCACAATTGATACTGAATCCAAGTGTAGTTTAAAAGCTTTGGTTCAAAAGTGTCATATGCATCATTGACTGCCTTTATCAGATCATTGAGGTCTTTGGGGAATGACTTGAATTGAATTGATTGCAAAGCACTAAACAATCCCAAGTCCAAGATGTTCATATCTGGACTAGAGGCTGGTTGACAAACAAGTCTTATATTAAATCCGTCTTTCTTTGCTTCTTCATTGAATGCATGATCATTTATTAAAATATGTGGCTTGGCGTTATCTTGTTGAATCCATATATCTTTCACCCCATTTGCTGGCCATTTTGATCTTATAGCTGGTAGCACTTCAGTGATTAGTTTGTCTCGTAGAATGTCGCGTGTAACTCTTGTTATTGCTCGTAATGTTGCTGTACCCACTGGTCTGTTTTCTGACCTCCTCACTGCATAATGAGTTTCTGTAAACGGAAAAATTCCTATTTTCCCATCCCACAACACTTCATCTGTAGCATTAATGTGAGGTCTTGCAATAGCTGCTATAAACATCACTTTGCCTATGAAATTTTTATTTTGCACACATCTATATGGTTCCTCCTCTTCCCAAGGAAATAAGTAACACATCTATATGGTTCCTCCTCTTCCCAAGGAAATAAGTAATACCTTTGTGTTGCCTTACTCATGTAGAACCATTTTTCATCTATGTGCACAACATTATACATAAGTGAGAATTTTGGTATGTTGTCAACAGTGGGTGGTATTATTTGGGATAAAATGAAGTTGACTCTTCTCATTTTGTGGTCATGAGAAAGTTTTGGTTTAATAGAATTCGTATGTGCTTTAATAATACCGGATTTCATCATTCTATAAACTTGTGAATGACCAATGCCTAATGCAGAGGCGATTGCTCTAATTGTGGTCCTCTTTTCAATCGGAACAGCATTCAGCAAATTCATGTCAAAAACTTTTGGTTTCCTACCAACTCTTCCCCTTTTTCTACTATTAACATCAATTAAAATGCCATTTTGCATTGATGTTTTGGCTGATTCCCACAGCCTTGATATTGTCCATCTAGATGTGTTATGTTGCATTGCAATTGTTTTAATTGTACCGCGTGTCAAACGTCTATCTGATTCTGTAGACAAACTAGTTAACTGTTGTACAATTAACTTTCTGGTCTGAACTGGTAGTTCCCTCTTACTATCTACTGGTTGCTGTCTTAATGTTTCTATTTCTGTTTCTGTTTCTTCCTGTGTTAATGTTTGACCATGGCTTATGGGTTCCTCCAAATTCAAACTGACATCGATGTTTCCATAATTCTCACTTGTGTACTCATTATAAATGTCATATTCACAATCTATATTAAGGTTTTCAAAGAAAGAAATAAATACCTCAATATTAGGATTAATAAATTCCTCTTCTTGAATTTGAACATCAGCCATTTGTTGTTTTTGATTGCTTGTTGTTGGTTTTGTAGAGTAGATGAAAGAAATAGGTTTGGATCCAAATTCTTATGAACTTTTTAAAAGGGGAGGACAGCAGATGAAGAAATTGAAATGAAGAAGTGTTGAAATTTTATAAAGAATTTGATCTATTTATAGACAGATGAAATGTGTTAATGCTGACTTTTGTGTAAAAATTTTTACTTTTGTTGATAATTTGTAATATTGGAGGGAATTCTAATATTTGGGTGGGAAAATATTTTTTTGGGGGAAATGAAACAGAAATCCAACTTAAATCTGAAATTATTCATCTAATCTAAACTATTTTTCCTTTTTCTTTTAAAAATAACAACAATAAAATATTATACTTTTACTGATCAACAGTAACCTATAAACTAGGTCATCAGAATCCTTAATTTATGTGCAAATGCTAATGTAGCATGTAAAAAAGAACAGAGGAAGTATTAGTATGACAGTAAGGCATTCCTTTACAAGACCTGATGGATATAGATTCTCATTTAGCCTTATGTTGTGGTCACGTGGTGCGTGGGTTCATGACTAAACCCACACATAAGTCAAGGGGGCGCCATTCCAATCATCATTCTCCCAAAAATGCCTTTGGCGCTCTAAAACACGAACAACCACTTCCATTTCTTCCTTCTTTCACTCTCTCACTTCCCGTTACCCAATTTCCAATTCACTCCTCCAAATTCTTCCCTCTTCTCTTTAATCCTTAATCTTTCCAATTTTTCCTCCAATGTCTCAACCTTCAATTCCTCCTCCGATTCGTCCTCACCTTCCTCCATCCTCCAATGGCGGAATTCTCGGTGGTGGAGCTCCATGTCAAGTTCGTTGTGCCGGTTGTCGTCTCATCTTAACCGTTGCTGCTGGTGTTGCTGAATTTTCTTGCCCTACTTGTCAATTACCACAAATGCTTCCTCCGGAATTGTTGAAGAATTTCCGACCTCCTCATATTCCTCCTCCTCTTCAGATGTTACCTCCGATTCATCCTCCTAACCCTAACCCTAACCCTAATTCGGTGAGGCCGCCTCAGCCAACGAATCCTCCTGTTCAGGCTCAAGGCATAGATCCTACTAAGATGCAGCTTCCTTGTGCTAATTGTAAAGCTATTCTTAATGTTCCGCATGGTCTTACACGGTTTAAATGTCCTCAGTGCGATGTTGATCTTGTTCTTGATGTTTCCAAAATGAAGCAGTTTCTTTCTCCTCCGCCTCTTTCTCTTCCTCCTCCTGTTGAAGAAATCAATGAGGTTCTTTTACTTTTTGCTTTTATTATTTCAGTTGGTTGCAATTTTGCGTCCAATCATTACGTGCAATTCGGGTTTTTTTTTTTTGTTTTTTTTTTTTCTGAATTTTGACACTATTTTGAGCAGTAGTTTTGCATGCTACATGTTACTTAATCGGTTGTTTTTCTACTAGTACAAATGCTATATTTACAGTTATAATTTGTCATCTCCTTGGAAGTAATTAATTGAGTTGCTGTTTGCAAATGAGGGTTGTGATGGAACTTATGTTTCAAGGACATTACTTCCTATTTGATGGAACTTCCATTTATGACAAGAATGTTTTCCTTGGTTTCCTTTTCATTGCTTGAGTATCCATTATATAAACAACTAATCTTGCTTAATATGGGCAAACATCAATTACAAATACATTATATATGATATCATGGTTATATCAATAAAATGTGGTCAAACATATGGTAAAATATAAGCTGAATTTATGGAAGAATATGTGATAATATTTAGTTGAAGAACTTCAAAATTTTATTTGTAGGATATATTATTTCCAGGAGAGGAGAATTAGTTTTCGTACCCCTTTATTTGAATCATCAGCGTAGACTTAATATTAAGATGATTGTTTTCATGTAAATGTAATTTACTTGAGTTGAAGAGGTGGTTTCATCAAGAGTGCATAGTTGGATTGAAAAGCAAGCCTAAAACTTTATTTTGGATTTTTCCTTTTGAGGTGTCCTATTTCGTATTATGGTTGCGTAGGGCATGAAATCATCCATGCTTTACAACAAGAAATCATTTTTCTGCCTCGTCGAGCAATGCATGGGACATACTTTTTCAAACATAATCAATGTATAAAAACTATTTTGAGTTCATGATTGCATATAGAGTGACACATTATTTAATACAACAATAATTTCAGATGCTTAATTGCAAAAGATCGTTGTTGCTTAAATGAACCAATATATATATATATATATATATATATATATATATATATATGTATATATATATATATATGTATATATATATATATTTATATATATATATATATATATATAGAACCAAGCTTATATGAGAATCGTGAGAACTAACTACCTGATAAAAATGTGTTACTTTTTATAAAAAATGTGTTACTTTTGGGCAAAAAAATGTTACTTTTTTAAAAAACAAAGTTGGTACTTTTAAGCACAAAAGTGTTACTTTTAGAAAAAAAAATTTTAAAAAAATAATACAAAGTAACACGTTTTTTCCGATTCCGAAAAGTAACTTTTTTATGTAAAAAGTAATACCTTTTTGTGAGTTTTGTTCATAATCTTTTTCTGAAAGTAACACTTTTTTGAGGAAAAGTATCATCTTTTTTTTAAAATAAAAAGTAACATTTTTTTTCCTAAAAGTAACACATTTTAGTAAAAAAGGTAAAAGTTAGCCTTATTGGTTCTCACGGTTCTCATATAAGGATGGTTCTCACTGGAACTTCTTCCTCTCTCTCTATATATATATAGGGAGAAGCTCCAGTGCGAACTGTGCTTAAGTGTGAACCGTGCGAACCTTCTTATTTTTTGGCAAAAATGTGTTACTATTTTGTGTGAAAATATATGGTTGAGAAGTAACACTTTTTAAAGTAAAAAGTAACACTTTTGAAAAAGTCTTTCTTTTTGGCAAAAACATGTTACTTTTCAACCATAAAAATCAAGGGAAAAAATAGTAACACATTTTTGCCAAAAAATAACAAGGTTCGCACGATTCACACCTAAGCACTGTTCGCACGAGAACTTGACCATATATATATATACACACACACACATATATATATGTATATATACATATACATGTATACACACACACACACACACACACACACATATATATATATATATATATATATATATATATATATATATGAAGTTCCAGTGAGAACCATCTTATATGAGAACCGTGAGAACCAATCTGCTTGACAAAAAAGTGTTACTTTTAAAAGTGTTACTTTTTTTAAAAAAAGATGAAACTTTTAGGCAAAAAAGTGTTACTTTAAGGAAAAAATTATGAAAAAAACTCACGAAAAGGTATTACTTTTTACATTAAAAGGTGTTACTTTTCTGAAAAAATATGTTACTTAGTATTATGTTTATTTTAATGAAAAATATATATATTTTTTTTCTGAAAGTAACTATTTTTTGCTAAAAAGTACCAGCTTTTTTTTTAAAGCAAAGGTAACATTTTTTGGTCTAAAAGTAACACCTTTTTTGTAAAAAAACAACACGTTTTTATCTAGCTGATTGGTTTTCACAGTTCTTATATAAGTTTGGTTGTCACTGGAACTTGACCCCCCCTCTCTCTCTATATATACATATGTGTGTGTGTATGTGTTTGTGTGTGTATATGTGTGTTTTTATCATTGTGTATATAGCTTTTCATGTCATTTTGTATATTCCCACCTTTTTTCAATTTATGGGAGGGTTTCTTCTATGTCATGGCTAGGAAGTTAATGTTATTTTATTTATTTCTATCATTCAGTTAGGATTGTAACTTCACTGTTGGTGTCTGTTCTTGTCTGTTCAGGTAGCTATTGAAGTTGAACAGGAGGAAGGTGAAGGTGGAATGGTGGGGGAGACATTTACGGACTATGTAAGAATTATAATCATCAAGATTGACTTTGTGATTCATATATAAACTTCTCATTTTATATACATTCCTTCTTTATAGAGTTCTCCTCGGTTGAACTTTGTATATAATGATGTTCTTGACCATGTTCAATATGCAGCGACCTCCTAAATTATCAATAGGTCCTCCTCACCCTGATCCAATTGTGGAAACATCTTCCTTATCCGCAGTGCAACCACCTGAACCTACTTATGAGTTGGAGATCAAAGAAGAAATTGTGAGGTCAAAGGCATTGTCTTGCTTACAGCTTGAGACATTGGTGTATGCTTCTCAGGTTGTTTTTGATACCAATTCTTTTCAACTTCCACGTAACTCCCCTTCTTCTTTGCTGATAAGATGTTTTAGTTCTTAAACAGAGACACATGCAACATCTTTCAAATGGTGACAGGGCTGGATTCTTCATTGGAGATGGAGCTGGTGTGGGCAAAGGTCGTACTATTGCAGGGTTAATCTGGGAGAATTGGCAACATGGAAGGAAAAAAGCACTGTAAGCACAACTTTTATCATAAGATGTTGAGTTATAGCATACTACCTCCATTCTTTGTGATCGCAACAAATCTCCCATAATACTCTCACATTAAAATAGAACCATTGCGGTTCAAATGGAGAGCATATGAAGTTTTAATGATGATGA
This sequence comes from Amaranthus tricolor, assembly GCF_026212465.1. Classification (NCBI taxonomy): domain Eukaryota; kingdom Viridiplantae; phylum Streptophyta; class Magnoliopsida; order Caryophyllales; family Amaranthaceae; genus Amaranthus; species Amaranthus tricolor. Next base: position 9,973,909 of record NC_080062.1, on the reverse strand, counting down.
GACATAATTGTTTTTTTAGAAAGGGAAGGGTGTTGCTGAGTATTATGCTAAGGATGATTATACATTATCTACAATTGTAAAGTTATAGTAATCCGTAATTCTGTTGATGATTTAAGATTTATTGAATTTGCTTTTTGAGACATTTTGTGAAAATGCTTTCATTAAAGGAAATTATCCACATTGTATAATTTCCTTATTGACTCGAGAGCATATGGCTCTATAGTATTAATCCTATTAGTAATGAGAATTGTTGCCCTTGGAGAGAATAGCTGAATGAAGAAGGGGAAGACAAGCTCCCAGACCTTAACTGAGTGGAATCGTAGTACATTAGTAGAATAAGGAATTTAAAAATATGATTCAAGATGTTAACTGTTGCCAATGTAGCATATGCAATCCCTACAGGGGCTTGGTAGCTTTAGGAGGTGTAGAGGCAAATACTGATATATTTTATAAAGCATGAGGTGCATAAAGGCGCATGGAGCTCTCCTTGAGTCCTTGCCTATTTTCACCATAGGCGCGTCTTTCAGTGCTTTTTAAAATATTTGCAGCCAATAACACATTGTACTGTTTTGAAATGAAAATTTCAAAATTATGCCTAATCTGTTGCTCCTCCGTTGTTTCTACTTGTGCTTTTGGTAGTTGGTATTACTTCTCCTGGAGTATGAAAAGCTTTATTTCTTTCCCTTGGGTGCCCTTTGTGTCCAGACACTTTTTAAAACTAAGATGATTAAGTACCAAGTATAATCTTTATTAGCAACAATTCTCCACGTTAATTTAGTTTTGGTTCTTGTTCCCTTTTCTAATTAGCCCAATGATTTATAGTTCTTTGGTTCGGATTATAATCGACTAAAGTAAAATGAACCAATAAATCATGTGCACTTCTTATTTCTTTGAAGTTGCACATTACGTTTGCTACCAAGAGTCAATCGAAAATAACTTTTTTGTTAATTTTATCATTAATAAGGGTAAGATTGCGTACATTCGACCCCTAAACCCCCAAGTCCACTTAATGGCATTAGGGAAATGAAATGTTGTAGTTTTATGTTCTCAACCCTATTTGGGATCAAATCTTTTGCTGTTTTGCGTGTAATTGTGTGTGTGGACTACTATTTTTTGTGTTATTCTATCTAGTAATTGATTTCACTCTTTCAAATTTGCTTCCTAAAAGAGCTATCATATACTGCTTATGTCTTGTATTTGTTTCCTCTCAATTGACCATGTGTAGGTGGATATCTGTTGGTTCAGACTTGAAGTTTGATGCTCGGAGAGACCTAGACGACGTTGGTGCAACTATTGTTGAAGGTAAATGTGCTGTTGGTTCCTTTTTGTTGAGACATGTAGATGACATAATTTTAAATTGATTTAGCCATGTACTTAGGTGTAACTCATTAGTGTTAGGTTTTAAGCACTTTAGAATGTTTTGCCCCTTCCATATATTGTTTGTATGTAACTTATGAAAGAACTTAACTTGCATAATACTAAGTAAATATACAGAATAAAGTCGTTAAATAAATTAACATATCTATGGAAGATTGTCATTGTTGCTTGATTTGAATTTGGCACATTGAATTGTGACTTTTTTAGCCTATTAGTCAAATACAGAATGGAGGTATCATTTTGCTAAGTAAACCTATCATATCTTATTTTTATGATATCTATGTACTGATTTAAAGGGAGAATAATAGAGATTGCGTGGTTTAAACTTATTAAATATCATATCTTGTTATGGAGAGGAATTTCTGGTTTTTTATTAAAAATAAAGAGAAAATTTTGAATTTTAAAGAGTATCTCGGAATGCTGTACACTACAACGGTTCAAAACGTTGAAGATTAACATACTGAATTGTCAAAGGACGGACCTCCATAGTGTCCATCTCTAGCTAGAGAAGCTTTAAGAACTTTTAATGGAAGTTCTTGCAATTAAGATGAGAAGGAAGAAGACTATGCCTTATTTTTTATTTTATTGTTTTCAAAAATAGACTTCAGTAGCCATAATTTGGCACCTGCATGACGTCACTATTGTGAACTAACCAAATAAAGTTTGGAACCCATGTGACATTTTTAAAAATAAAGATTGGTACTCATTTTGACATCTCCTAATATTAAATTGGGGTTCACAATTCATTTCCCAATATAATAAGTTGGGATTCATTTGACATTTCCGAATAATAGTATCAAGCTGGTAAAGTAAAAGCACTACTTCTTTTTGTTTATCGAGGGGAAGGCTTAAGAAACTCCTACAAACAAGGGGGAAGGTTGATCAATTCATCCAATAGGTGGTGAGAATTGGACTCTTGTCACTGCACCAATCCATAATTCTCAAGATCATTACTTTATTAATCATGTACTAAGTATTTTATTTAATCTCAATGATAAATTCAGTCATCGATGATTTTTTCAAGTCATTTGGGAATAAGATTGTAACTCACCAAGGTAAGTAATATGGGATTAGGTTTAATAATTCTTGAACTAGAACTACATAAAGTAGCTATGAGTTCTTTTAATCTTTATTGACCAACAATAATTAATACTCCCTCTTATTTAGCTTAGGTATCCCTTTTTTTCCACAATTCTACCTGTCATTTCAGCATCACCTCTAGTAAATTATTGTACCCTTTACCGTCCCTCGTCTTAGACCATATTTCGTTCCGTGTAACTATGATCTGATCAATATCAGGAAACATCAATACTTGGCAATCTTCCAATTCATCTAAATTAGTTCATCAACTTCTTTTAATTGTATTATTGCACATGAGTCTAAGCTTGGAAATTAAAATCTTTGGTGTTTTTAAAGGTTTAAACACATATTGAGGGGATAGTTTATTGATTTTGACTTTTGAGAAATGAAATACATTTTAGCAAGTACCTAAATATGAGATATACGATTGTTGCAACTCTTAAGGGTAGTTTCTTAAAAGGAAGGGGGAGAACTAGGAAAATAATGGTAAATAATTTAAATTTTTTTTTACAAAAACGAAAAGATTTGAAAAAATGATTCATAAGAAGAGGAAAGCAAACTAGTACACTAGTTAAACGGTTTATAAGAATAGTTGGACTCATCAACTTGTGTCATCACCGGTGTAGTGATTCTAACATAAGTCTCATACATTACGATTCATTTACAAAGTCTCAACAAGGCAAATAGGTGGTTTCATGGTATTTTTGTGCTCGAATTGAAGGCACACCAACTGGAGAGGCTATTAGTTCTCACACTCAATCTCCTTACATCACAGATTAGGTTTTGTACTTGCAAGTTTATTTTTGGCAAGGTTCCTCCAAATGTTTATCATATCTAACTTCTTTTCTTGGACCTACCTTAATCACACTCTCATTTCCTCCTTGGCCCATAACAATGTGACTCATTAATTATAATCTAAACTTTGATTTTCCATCAGCATATAATCTATTCCAAACAACTTATGATCTAAACCTTTGTGCCATCTTAAATGGATGCTGGGGGAGTGTTACCTATACTTTCATTCATTCCAAATGCTTTGTTTCTTCGATTTGGTGGGAGACTGGGAGTACGTTTACCCCTTTATTTTTTTTGTTGTATTGTAGCACAAATTTCTTTTTCTTGTTGTAACTTACGTTAGTTGTACTAATATGCCATTCTAAGCTTGTATATGCTGTAATGTGTTTGGTAACATCTATATCACCTGTTATGTGGAAATCCTATCCGATTCCAATTTAGGAGGGAGAAAGATGTAGTATGAATAATAATGCAAATGGGATGGAAATGTTTCGACTAATTCACTTAGAATTCACAATTCACCCAAAATGGCCGAATAATATCCCTAAAGCAATTGTTTTCTTTATTTGCGAGGAGATCAGCGTATCATGTGACATTAGTTTGGACTAATTTGGGGGACTATTTGTTCGTTTCCATTAATGTTAAAGCCATCGATTGTTAGCTAATAATGAACTTTATGTTGAATGAATCCATATCTTTGCTAGCTTTAGAGTTCGAGGCTTCGAGCTCTTGCAAATATTATATATTTGGGAGTTGCTTTACTTGAGATTTGTAGTGGTTGATGACATTTTTTTCTTGATATGTCAATTTTCATTTAGCCTTGTTCATATACATGTGCGAACTTGACTTACATTCTAATACTCAAATGTTCATTAATACTCGTGATTAATGATCCTTTACAATAAATAGTTAGGTAGCATTGAAGAGTTTGACTCATGAGTCAGACACCTGTCAAGAATTAGGCAATGTATCAACTTTGTTTATCCCGTTATTGAGGATTGTTTGCCTTTAGAATAGATGTAGAAAGCTGATTCTATTTTTCTGAATCATCTCAAACATCATGCAGATGGTTCTGCTGTTTTCACCTTTGTCATTGCATCTTCGTGCAAATCCTGGTAACATAATTGTCATTCATAATGTTGGCATTGATATCTTCTTTATCAGTAATGGCTTATTACACAGTTTAAAATTTTCACCATAGATGGATAGGCTCCTTTGTACTCCTCTCAACCTATAATTTAATGTTCCTCAAAATTCAAAAAATACTCTGCTGACATCCCTATGATATGTTCTTGATCAACAAACAAGTATTGTTTGAATGTTCTTAATTTCGTGAACATTATTACATTACATATTGATAGTTAGACTATTTCATTATTTATATATCAGGTAATAATGTATATTGAGTGCATCTTAAATTTCTCTCTATATGAGGCAAGTGTGCATTTACAATTGTTTATTTATCATTATATGACAGATTTGTGACAATGCTAAGCTAATACTTGTACTTGTTTTTACAGTTCATCCATTAAATAAGCTTCCTTATGGAAAGCTGGATTCAAAATCTGTAGGAATTAGAGAGGGTGTTGTGTTTTTGACGTATAGCAGTCTCATTGCATCTTCTGAAAAGGGGAAATCTCGATTAAGCCAACTTGTCCAATGGTGTGGTGGAAGAGATTTTGATGGTCTTGTCGTATTTGATGAGGTATTGGTTTGTGGTCCTTTCCACTATTGTAGTATTTATGAAATTGATGTCTATCCCGTATGGCTTGTGATTATTTTTTCGTAACAGTGTCACAAAGCTAAGAATTTGGTTCCTGAAGCTGGAGGGCAGCCTACACGTACGGGTGAAGCAGTTCTAGAACTTCAGGTGCATTGTAGATGGCTAGCTAATTTAGTATTTGTTTTTCCTTTCACTACCATGCCTTACTAGTTATTGCAATCAAGAATACCTCTTGTATCTTTCTTATATTTACATTTATTTATTTAAAAGTGTCGAGAGGAGGATTCTATTGCGCTTTACTTTTTGGTGAGAAGATGCTGGATTTGTATACAATTTAATTTTAAATTGCTTTTGGCTTTATTTTTTTTCATCATTTAGAGTAGATTGTAGATTGGTTTTAATGTTTTTGGAACTGTGATAATGTATTCCATCAAACTCTTATTTTATGTAGATTGGTTTTAATTAGAGGGGTTTAATTTTACTTGACCTTGGGAACCTGATTTGACTTGACTTAAAAATAAATTTACAATTATGTTAAAAATAAAAATCAATGTGGACATGAGACCCAATTTTGAACTGACTCGAAACACCTGACCCGAAATCGAACTGATGACCGGAAGGAACACCTCTAGTTTTAATATGAGGCTTGGTTGAAGTATTGATTTGTCATTTGTTAGCTTGAAAGCAAGAGATATGCGTGCTACTTATTAGCTTGTTGATTGGAGAATGTTTATTATTCCCTCCTAGTCTAATCAAAGGCCTCATTTGGTATTGCATACTAGCCGATGCACTATTTCAATCCTAAATCTATCTAATTGTGCTTGATTAAAAATTATAAAATGTTGATATTCATAAAATTTACATTAAGCTAGCTACTTTAAATGGTCTTTGTAGGAGTAATTGGGTTCTTTTATGATTTCTCATCTTTAATGTGTACCTTTTGACAATTTCCCATTAATATAATTTTCTTAATAAAAAAAAAAAACTTTTGAGACGAATCAAAGAATTTCTCGCTTGACTGTGTTTGAACTTACAAATTGAGAATGAAATACAAACTAAGAGAGTAAAATTTTATTCAAGTATATCTCTGATGATAGCTGTGATTGAATAAGAGTGAATCAGCTACTGAGCACATGATAGGACCTTGGCACAAGATTCTGCAGTCTTTCTCCAGTCTCCTCATTTTTTTAGTGCTTGAAGGGTGCTTCTCCCGCATGGTATTCTGTGGACAATCTGGTATTTATCAGCTTGTGCGTCTTCTGTCTCTTATGTGTTAAGCTCAGTAATCGAGTAGTTCTGCTCCTTTTTATGGGTTGTGTATGTATTCAGTGCAATGACTTGGTATTTTGTAAAGGGGGCTGGTATGCTTCTTAGGATACAACATCTATGAGGTAGCATTATCAGCGCACTCCTTTTCCCCCTTAAGCGAGTTTTCAATAGTGTAGCTATCATTCTTTGTTTCTCCTTGTAAAAAAAATGTGCGTTTAGACTCAAGCTTTGTCAACTTGTTTTACTGGACTTGATGAGTGGAGCTGTCTTTTCATGATTCTTTCTTAATGTAGGTCAATATATAGACTACTGACTGGTTTTAATCTGAATATAACAGGACAAGCTTCCTGAAGCTCGTGTAGTTTATTGCTCAGCTACTGGTGCATCTGAGCCACGCAATATGGGTTACATGGTTCGGCTTGGTTTATGGGGTGATGGAACATCTTTTATGAATTTCAAGGATTTTCTGGGTTTGTCTTCTTTCACTATAAGTTGATGCTATCTTTTCAAAATTTTAAGGCTGCATTAAGGTATTTGTATTCCATAACATACGATTTATTGTCATATATGCTTCAAGGAGCTCAACAATGAAGTTTTTTTTTTTTTTTTTTTTTTTTTTTTTTTTTTTTTTTCCTCTTTTTTATTTTATTGTTTTTGGTTTCTGGTATGTTCACAGATAACACTATTCTCTTTTCCTTTGAGTACTTTTTGTTAGTCGGATGAGTGTGATCCTTCTTCTCTTGTTACTTTGCTTCACTTTGTGATTGTGACTTAGAAGTTATTTCCTATAAATGTCGAGGTTCCATTGGAAAGGAATGCTATGATGAACTTTCTTTTTGGCAATTTTCGCATGACATGGATTATAATCTTTTGGAGAAAGAGTTGGCATATTTGAGGGATATGGATATCTTTTGGAGATTGAGCAAAGCTATACTAGATTATTGAAAGGGGATTGAGATGCATAATATAGCTTTCTGGATGTAGTTTAATGACACCTGCCATGTGCAAAATCTCGAATGCAAACTTTTGCAAATCGAATTGCACGATCAAAATGGATTTCATCAAAACCTTTACTTTTCGTAATGTGGAGATGTCGACGATATTTGCCCCATGGTTGGATATCGACAGTTAAATATTTCATTCTAGACCAAAAAAATGAAAAGCTTGCCATAAGATAGTAGGTGTGACACAAGGAAATGTTTTAAGTCTGCTTGATATAGATTCCACCCATTGAAGAGTTTCCATTTTATATGTAGGGGACTTGTGTATTGTGCTTTGCCTACAAATTTCTATGTTGGTATCAGAAACTTTTTTGTTTTTTTACTCATAGTTTTGTTTTATTTGGTGTCTAGTCCTTAGTTTTTCTATACACCCCCATAGTGGTGTCTCTTTTAATATGAAAAACAAGAGGGAAATAAATTAGCTCATGAGCTCCAGGATTACAAGTTTTAATGCGATGATTGCATAGTTATTTGGAGACTAGTCAATGTATTGGTGTAATGTATTATGTTTTTTTTCGGTTATAACTGTAATATTGTATCAAATGCGTTTATAGGTGCACTAGAGAAAGGTGGGGTTGGAGCTCTAGAACTCGTTGCCATGGACATGAAAGCAAGGTAGTGTGAAGCAATTTTTTAATATATTTTTGTCAAATGAATGGTGTTGACATTGATTATTTTACTCATCAGGGGCATGTTTGTTTGTCGAACACTTAGCTACAAGGGGGCTGAGTTTGACGTGGTTGAGGCACCGTTAGATCCTATGATGACGGTATGCCAAAGAGTTTATGTTCCTCGACTTGGTGATTATAAATTATTTTTTTAGCTTCTCTGATGAATTTTGATTCTTTTACAGTTTTTTAAATAGTACCTTTCATAATCTATTGCATTTTTTTTATTTTTTATTTTTTAATTTTATTTTTTCTTTCATTTTATTGGGCGTTAAGTAAATAAATAGATCATGTAATGATCTATTCTTTTTCCTATTACATTCTTAAGCATTTATATGTCACATGATGATGCTTACTTTCTTTAAATACAATTTAATTATCTACCTTTTTTAATGATAACCTGAAGGGAAGCATTGGAAAAAAGATATGGAGAATCTAAATACACTGTTTGAGATGGTTTACGATCAGAACGAATAGAGAAGGAAAATTTACGTAGGCAACCATTGAGACTGATTATTTGGGATTAAGGCTTTGGCATTTTTTTTGTAACTTATAGTTAGTGATCTTAAAGCGAACTATAAAACTAGTTTTAGCTTAGAATCTTGCAATCTACTCGAGTGAAAGACATTTATAGGTGCTGAATCAATTTACATGTTTCTCTTGCCTGAAAATTTATGTGAAGAGTTTGGGATGATTAACATGGCTTCACTCATCTGATATTCAATCTAAACTTACATATTTGACTTGCTTAATCTAAGACAATACTTACATTAGTTTTGACTTGCCTAATCCAAGGCAGTAAGCCCCATATGGTATGGCTATAGGAAGCAGAATGACATGAATACATAAGAGGGATGGGAAAGATAACGATAACATTTACCTCTATTGATTTTTATGTTAAAGATTCAATGAAAACAAAAACAATTTTCCTATGCTAGAAGACCGAGTCTTTACATGTATTAATAAATTACGATGATTCAAATAAAAAAAGGCTTTCTTTGTGATATTTTGCAAAACTACCTGCATATCAAGCTATTGAATACTGCCATGTCTTATGCAATTTCATTGATTAAAACGGAGTTTTTTTTAAGGTGACTATGCCTTTATCTAGTATGACCTTACAGTTTACACAGCTTTCTAGTCATGAAGTAATCAATTTGGTGCAATTTTTAACCACCAAAGGTTTTTAGAGCTTTCTATACCACGTGCTAAGTATTAAAAAATGTATCTTTGTGCAGAATTCAAAATAGATTATCCTTTATTTCTCCCAAAAAGTGCTTCTCGTACTCCCACATAAGGCACATTTGCACCAATTACATTCATGGATTCTTTTAAGCAAACAAACTTCACCCTTATAAATCTTCAATTTATTTTACACACCTCTAGCACATAATCGGTTAATCACTAATCATCAAAATACCATCATTGTGTTTCTATATTTATCTAGCTCGAATGCCACAATTTGCATATTTCCTCGTTTTGTCTTATTAATGTCTTGGCATCTCCACTAACCGATTTGCTCTCTTGCACACAAAAAAATGTTAATCTTTCGTTTTTTTAAATAATATTTTCCAGTTCTATGTACTCTAAAAGTTCCAACATTCAAAGACACCAATGTTAGCGTAGTTCTCACTCTTTCTTTTATCTTGTATCGCGAAAACCTATTATTATTCGTTCTATTGACACCACGTTAGTTAGTCGAGAGGCGACCTAGCAACCCTAGGTGTGGAGAAAATGTTCTCACTAGCAAAGTGAAATCCAAAAAGAACATGAGGGGCAATGGGGGATACAAATTCTCACGACGTATGGTTGGGTTGAGCCGAAAATTTTCCAAAAAAAATTGAAAAGAAATTTAAATTACATGTTTTTGGATACAATTTTTTATACCCTAAAAGTGCACCAAGGTGAACTTAAGGCACATTGAGATAAGGCTTTGCCTCTTGTTTTTTGTATTCCTTACACTCACACTTATGACTATCCTTCTAAATACGTTGGGGACTTCGTGGTGAATCGAAAACAACCTTGTTCATTTGACAAACATTCGTGTAATGTGGCACGCTGCTTCTGGGAAATGACGTAAAATCCCTCGCATACTTATCACTACATGTATTCACATAATAACCATGTGAAGTGCATACTTATCGATATATTTTAATAGTTGCACACTTGCACTTCAAAAAACTACTTTTTTGCTCCCTTGACCAAAATTAAAATGAACTTTAAACATCAATGTTCGTACCCATGTAAAACATATTCAAAGTTGCCGATATTTACTATTCCCGAGATCGATCTTTCTAATAATTTGCAGATTGTTTGCATGAATTTGTTTTCCTCAGTAATTTATATTTTTGTAGGAAATATATAAGAAGGCAGCTGAGTTTTGGGCTGAATTGCGTGTGGAGTTACTAACAGCAAGTGCTTTTCATACGGAAGAGAAACCTAATTCTAGTCAGCTGTGGCGATTGTATTGGGCTAACCATCAGGTCTTGCATGCAATTTAATTTTGTAGTGATTTTATTGTTATTTCAGAAATCATCGTTGAAATTTTCACTTCCTTTAATTTTTTAATTATCTGTTTAATTGGTGAATGGTTATATGCTGTAGAGATTCTTTAGACACATGTGCATGTCAGCTAAAGTCCCTACTGTTGTAGAACTTGCTAAGCAAGCACTGCAGCAGAACAAATGTGTGGTTGTTGGCCTCCAAAGCACCGGAGAGGCACGCACTGAGGAGGCTGTGACGAAATATGTGAGTAATCTAATATTGGTTCTCTCTTTTGATAGCTTCATACTAACCATTATCAATCATCTTATTTCCTAATTGTTCCTTATGCATCTTTGTGTAATAGGGTTCTGAACTTGATGATTTTGTTTCTGGACCTCGTGAGCTTTTACTCAAATTTGTTGAGGAAAATTATCCCTTGCCTGAAAAGCCTGAACCCATTCCAGGTCTTCCCTGTACATTACATATTTTGTTTTGTTTTTTCTTGCATTATTTATCATCTCTAGCTGAAATGTGCTATTGGCATTTTTTCAAAAATAATTTCCATGATATAAAAAATCATTTCTTGCAGGTGATGAAGTTGTACAGGATCTTCCTCGGAAGAGGCATTCAGAAAATCCTGATGTTTCCTTCAAGGGGCGAGTGAGAAAAGTTGCTAAATGGAAGGCTGAGAGTGATGAAGAAAGTTTTGATGAATCCGAATGTGAGTTCCTGTAGCCCGACATTTATAGTTCATATATGCCAAATCTGTAAACTGAATATAATACTTTACTGATTGACCCTGCTTCATACTTGCATTTCCATACCACCAATACCCTATTTTATATGCAGTGCTATTATAGCATGTACTTTGTATTATCTGTTGAGTGATGACGTTTTTTGTTGTACTGTTTTTTTGGATGCCGAAGGCGAGGATTCAATTGCTTGATGGTCATGGGGATTAACTTCCATATTTTTACTTTGTTTTGTGTATACAACAGCTAGCATTCTCATTGTTTGGTATAAGTTTGTGGTGCAAGATCCCATCATAGAAATTATTTTATCCGATATTTATTTAACAGTTTGTTTGCCATGGTGCTTGGTTTAATTAGCAAATGCAGATTATTATGCTCACTTTCTACGAGTCTTTTTAAGATATCTGAGTGTTAAGTTCAGTTAGGATAATAATCAAGTCTTACACCTGGGTTCTTTTTAGAGAATTTCAATCAGTGTAAAATCCTTCTTTTGAGTGTTAGAGAGAGATATCTGAGGCAACTGTCAACCTCAAATTATTGTTTTCTGTATCCGTTGGAGACTAATTTAGTTTATGTTTCTATAACGATATCTACTCATCTGGTTTTGCTAGACCAATTTGATTTTCGATGCACACACACACCCAACTGCAAACAGAGTATATTTTTTAACTTAATGGTTGTTCTATACCTCAATTTAAATAGCGTCAATGCTGGAAAGTCGTACCAGGAGTGGATCCCTTTTTTGAATATATGTATTTCTTCCATAATTAGTGATTTTTGGTGAGACATTTTCACTATATTTTGCTTTATACCTCTTTGCTTCGACGTTTGCAGCTGATATGGATAATGAATCTGCTGAATCTGATGACGAGTTTCAGATCTGTGATGTTTGTAATGGCGAAGAGGTATGTCATATTATTTGTACCTTCTACGTAATCTTGTGATATTGTTTTCTGAATTGCATTATCTGGAACAGGATAGAAAGAAATTGCTCAAATGTGCCTGTTGTGGCCAATTAGTCCATCCTTCTTGTTTAGACCCACCCTCAACAGATGTTTTGGAGGATTGGACATGTTATTCATGCCAGCAAAAGACAGATGAATATCTACAGGCTAGACGTGTCTACATAGAAGAACTCACAAAGAGGTTTGGGACTAATTGTATCCTTTCAATGCAGCCATATATTTTTTTTTTGTTTTTTTGTTCATATATTTGTTTTCATTTGTGGTAATTTCACTTGTATTAAGTTACTTAATGTGTCTTATCAATATGCATTAGGTATGAAGGAGCTTTTGAGCGGAAAATGAAAATTTTGGATATTATTAAATCTCTAGATCTCCCAAACAATCCATTAGATGACATTATTGATCAGGTATTTTGGTTCAAGGCTTCGTAGCATTTTGCTTTCTGTATGTGTTTTTTTCCTTGGTATTTTCAATGTTCTTTTAAGTATCTGGCTATTGCAACTCATGGTTCTAAGCAAAGTTTTCATAGCATCTTGTATGCTTTTATTTTCTTAATTTCATATTATTTTGACCTTGTAATCAATTCTATCCTATTACATTTACTAGGAATTTTTTGAGGTGCCTTATGTAGTCATTTCTTTTGCCTGATAATCTTCCTTTTATTTTTTTTTATCAGAAATTAGTTTTTTATCAGAAAACTATCTTTAGACTTAAGTAACACATTTTCGGCAAAAATTACCAAATCACAGTTTCTGCTAATTTGACTAAACTTTGTGTCAATTGCAATCGCATGCTATTACAGTGGCGAAGCCCCATGGGATGTCCGCATGACTTACTTTCAGTCTATTCTCGTGGCCTATTTTTTAGTTTGGCCCATAGTGTGAAAATGCGGTAACAATCGCGATTGCGGTAACTGTATGATGATGCAGTAATGGAAGTGATGGGGTTATCACAATCCTGCAATATCAATTGAAAGCATGTGATATCCCTTGATACCACCCAAACACGATTTTTTATACACATTTTCAACGCGAGAATATCAATTTGTTTATTTTGAAAAGCTTTACAATGTGATATCTCTTGATACTACCTTTTCATTGTAATATTTTTGGCTAAATCTACCAAGTCATTCCTTTTTTCCTCTCCTTTGAGTTTCATGCAATCTCAATTCTACAACCTTTCAGCTGCTAGCTGAATTCAACTGTTATGAAACTTAAAATCTAAGGGAATTTCCTTTGGGTATTTTTGTTAATTTTTGGAGAGGGGGCAAAATTTGGGTTTTTGGTGAATAATTAACATAATTCAAACCATTTCTTTTTCTGCTACCCTAGCTTAAGTTTTGCTTGTTTGGATTGAGATATTGAGGCTTTTAGCTACTATGTTACTATATTTTTTGTAATTAACTAGGCTTGGAATAAAGTGTCGAGCTGTACACGCAACATTGCAAACCAAAATATGAAGGAAAAGTGCATTTTAAAAATTTGCACGTGAAATATGAAAATACTAAGTTTAATGTATACCTTGTTCAACCTTGTATATTTTGCTTGTTGAATAGTATTTGAGTTTTTGTTTTTAGGAATAGTGCATTTTTCAAATGGGAGAGAGGAGAAAGGTGGGTTTTCATGACCATAGTAGTGGAGAAGGCAAGACAGGAAAATGGAGGGATCCAGAAGTCATGTGATGGTAATTTTTCCGCAAAAATACAATTATCCAGGATAGTTTTAAAAATAAACTTGTAAAATGGGAGTTTTTTTCCGTCTCTCCAAACATTTTATCGAAGGTTATCTAAAATTCAAGGACTTGAAATGGAACTTTTAATCACATTGATTTCGAGGCTTCCTCTAGTGCGTAAGTGGGAGCCACTATCAAAGGTAATTTTTCCTAAATACATGCATTGCACACTAGAAATTTTGACTTGTACATTGGTTTCCCAAGTTTGGCAAGAAATTGAGCAATGAAGCTCGCTATACATGGGTGTGCAATTTGTAAACAACTCAAATAAATTCTTGATACTATCTCTTTGATGTTCGTTGCACCAAAAGATCTCAGCTGTGAGTCTAGATATTAGGGAGGAGAGATGATGGGGGCCGATTAGGTAAATAGGAAATAAAGGATAGCTTTCTTCTTTACTTGGCCTTTTGTTTGTCTTTTACTACATGTCCCGCTCATTTTGATGTATTCTCTTTTCCAATGTGAGAGCTTTTGGAATTGAGTGTGATGAGGGAGTTTTCACTAACTACTTAGCTTACTTTTGACTATATATTTATTATGCAACCAAAAATGGGTTGCATGCTATTTGCTTGTCTCTTCAACATTGTTAGATTCACCTAAAAATAAATAAACAATTTAGTTTTGTAAAAGCAAGTTTATAATTTTTTTTTTGTGTATTATAATTTACATCATACTTCCTCAGGTTTTTTAGTTGCACCAGTCTTCCTTTTTCACAAATTTCTATTACTTGCACCTCTTCAACATTTTTAGATTCACCTAAAAATAATTAAACAATTTAGTTTTGTAAAGCACAATTTTATACTTTTTTTGTGTATTATAATTTTAATTTACATCATTCTTACTCAGTTTTTGTAGTTGCACCAGTTTCCCTTTTTAACAAATTTCTATTACTTGCACCCTTACTCTTTTTGGTAAAAGTGCTACTTGATTGGCTCCATTACTATATTTGTGGGCCGCATTATTTATTAGCTGATGCTATATTAATAAGTTTGCTGGTATGCTGGTTAGGAAAATGTTTACTTGTGTTTTAGTTTGGCCTGTCTCTTTATTTTATCCTGTATTTTTTGTATGCCTGGTTTACCCTTGTGCTCGACTTATTTAACGTGCAACAAAGATGCAGAGTTGTGTTGATTTTTTTTTCTCCTCCTTATAGTGCAGTTGTGCCATATCATTGTGTTAGTACATAATTCTTTTTGCTTGTGGAAAGGAAGAAATATGGCAGTTGAAAGGCATTGTTGTTAGTGCAAGGGATACCCTTTAACCTTGGCAGTTGATGTGAATGTACAGCTTGGTGGTCCTGATAATGTTGCAGAAATAACTGGTAGGCGGGGTATGCTCGTTCGAACATCATGTGGTAAAGGCGTCACATATCAGGCACGGAATACGTGAGTGTACTTAAACCTTTTGTCACTATAAACTTCACCCTTTTATTACTTTGAACATGATATGTGCTGAAAGATAATTATTTTGAATTCATTTTCAAAAGGCCATTTATCATTCCTTGTTATTCCATTCTATACAACACACACTTTTGTGTTATTATAGTGGCGACATTTCTCATTTTCATGTTATCCTATGCACTATTTTGACTCTTAATATCTTTAGGTAATTAAAAGTTGTAAAAAGTTAATATTATGAAAATATGCATTGAGATGATACAAACAAGACCCCTCTGACAATGTTTTTCTTATACAAAAGGAACATAATCCAAGACAATATTGATTAATTAATAGTGGCTACTATGAAAATGTAGCCACTATTAAAACACACAGGAAGTATATATATATGTGTGTGTGTATACAAAAAAAATATCCACTTTTGATGGGGTATGTTTCCCATTTTTCTTAACACTATTTTAGACAAGATGTCTTCTTGTGCAAGTAAGGATGAACCAAGTTCAGATTCTTGGTCTGTGCATTATTGCTCTCATTCATTGTTTTTATATGCTTTGTATGTATGTCTTTGCTCCCTGGCAAGCATCCCATGTTTATGTCCATGATTTATAGTTATTGTTAATGAAGAAAAGATCTTACAAAATTTTTTTGGGCTGCAAATTGTTTGTGACGCATAGTGGAAAATACCTAGCAATCGATACTTCATTTCTGTGTCAACAGAAAACAATAAGGTATCTCACTGAAACTATATCTAGAAAGAGGAATCTAGAAACGATAAAGGAAACAAACTTTATGTTGGTTGACTTTCATAATAGAGCACCTTGTTTTATTCACATTTCTTTATCCTACTATCTCCGAGGAGATTTGTATTTCTACTGTTATCCTTCTTTAATTTTGCTTTTGTGAGGTTGCAACTCCATAAAAGAGAGCACTAAACAAAAAAACCAAAAGAAAATAAACTTCTTGATCCATCAGATGTGCTTCTCTCGTTGTTTTCTCTATTTAGTATTACATAGCTAACAGTTTATTCTCCAAGTGTTCTCTAACTTCTTGGCTTCTCAAGCAAGCTTCATGCAATCGACCTATTCTATTTTTCACTTGATACCCCAGACTATTTTACTATAAAATACAACTACTAACAGTATCATAAGCTATTCTCATTTTACCCCTACATGGCTGATTTGTAGCATATTATTGTGCTTCTTCATCAGGGTAGGAAATTGAAGTATGTGAACTAATTTTGACTCTTTGTGCTTCTTTTTTTGTGGAGTTTGTAGGCGTTCCATTGTTGGAGTGTAGCTTTATGCTACTGCTCAAGTTGGCTCCTTCTCGGGTGTCCGCTTGCAGCTAAATGACGTAGTAGAATAATGTTAGCTAAGTTTGTTTCAAAAATACGAGTGTACTTATGTTTCTGATGCCACACTCCCCTAATCCGAACAATTATTAATGTGTGGTTTGGTTAGTATGAATCATTTAAAAAAGTAAAAGGCTAATATGCAGGGGCGAGTATTTGTAAGCTGATGAAGATATGTCAGATTGTCAGGTTTATTTTATAGTACTTTTTTTTGTGCTTTAGGAAAGAAGTGACAATGGAGATGGTTAATATGCACGAGAAGCAGCTTTTTATGGATGGTAAAAAGCTGGTTGCTATAATATCAGAAGCTGGTTCAGCTGGCGTGTCACTTCAAGCTGATAGAAGGGCTCTAAATCAGGTGAAAATTGGGAGTGCCAAGTAGCTTTTTGTTTCTTGATAATTACAGCACAGTTGTCGTCGATTTAGTATTTAATTCAGTCTTACATCTGCTACTCTATTTGAGAAACTTGGCATCTTTAATTATCTTTTCAGACACTCTGATCTTGAACCCTTGCTGCCTTTTTAACTGTCAGTTAACAATTCCAATTGATTATCTTTTGTTTCAGAGAAGGAGAGTTCACTTAACTTTGGAGCTGCCATGGAGTGCTGACAGAGCAATTCAGCAGTTTGGAAGGACACATCGTTCCAATCAAACCTCAGCTCCTGAATACAGGTATGTTCTTCAATTGTTTACGTTATGCTATAAGGTTTTGCAATATGTATAAATTTACTTGAAAAGATCCTTAGCATGGTTTATCCAGTTTTCATGTTTCCTGCAACTGCTTATGCCTTTAAAAGACCTTGGTTGTTAAATTTTAATTACTGTGATGAAAAAAGGAAGAACTGGTAGCGATATTTATATATTTGAAAAGTGATAGGTTATTATCAATTACTTCCTCAGACCCTAAGATTTTGCTACATTCTACTTTTTCATATTATCCAATGATCCAATCCAATCTTTGATACCTTTAATGATACATAATAAAAAATTTTAAAAAGTTAATATTAATAATTCTTGCATTGAGACGAATCAAAAAAATTCCCATTTGACTATTTTTTAACTTGTAGATAAAGAATAAAATACTAATTAAGACCAATTGATATTGTTGTAAAATGTTAGGGACTGAGGGAGTAGTTCTTTTCTTATCGTATTTGATACATCCCTTTGAAACATCAGGTTTTAAATTCTCTTTTCTTAATTTTTCTCCGACTAGTAGTGCTTTGACCGTGTGTGAATGTAAAAAGATGGACAAATTTGGACATTGGCAAGTCCAAAAGCATCCCAATTATTATTAGAAACTTTGATAAAATTGAGTCCAAGTTTAGTTCAAAGTCTCCCAAGTCCCAACTCCAAGCTCAATCTAGTGACTAGTCCAATCCAAAGCGTAAATTTTTTTCCGTCAAGTATCTTGTTACAATTTATTTTTATCACTATCAACAATAAAGTTAATAAAGGTGAATAGTTGATCATCAACAAAATTAACTTTATTGTTCGTAATAAAATATTGCATTATGAGAAGATACAATGATATGTCAGAGAAATATGTCGGATCAATGAGTACAAAGGTAAGGTTCTTTGTGTTCTCGCTTTGTTGATTTTTGTTGATCTTTCTTTCTTTTTCTTTCTTCTTTCAACCTGATCTATTCTTCTTTTGTGCGCCCTCTCTCTCTCTCTCTTTTTACTATAATCTAGGTTTTCCACTTTCTCTATATGAGCAATCGAACCCCCTAGATCTTATATCTTAGTTTTTCCCCTTTTATTTTTTTTCTTCCCCTTTCATGTTTTTTAGTCTTCAACCTCAATTTTCTTAAAATCAAAATTTTCCGATTTGTGAAAAAGAAACTAACTAAAGTGAATATTTTTGCTATATAAAAAAGTAGTAAAATACTAAATTTATTTTGTAAAAGCAAAACATTTATTTTTAATCCTGCACCAACAATTCCCCGTAAAAAATATAATTCAAATTTTTTAAAATGCGCGCCTTGACTACTATCTTTTTCCATCAAATGGACTAAAGAATGGCGAAGAAATAAATATTTCAAATAATTTTTAGGTGACCTGCAGTATCGAAATCATTGAGTCTTGTTTGATGGAAATCTCCAATTTTTAGAGCCTAACCTACGGTGGAGAAATATATGCTCATTATTTAAATTTTTTATTTTATTTTTTTATCAATTATAAAATCGTGACCAATTTAAATTTGTTTTTTAAATTGATTAGAGTTAAAAACAATCAGTTGAAAAATACTGTTTGCGCCTTGGTTTTGCTTTATAGTTATATGCTTTTCAAAAGCGGACCAAATTGCAAAAAACTCAAACTACAATATTTGGATTGTCAGCTTTACCATAATGCTATGTTTGGTTTGATTGCAATTTAGGCTAACGTGCAACCTTGAATAGAATCAACATAAGATAAGGATTTTGGTATTTGAAACAAAGATGTACAACAGATGTTTGCAGATGTTCTTCACAAGATGAAGGAGAATAAACACTGTTGGTTCAAGCATCTACAAGCTAATCAACTCAACTGACAAGGAGTTTGAGCCTGTCCGATTAATTTTTCCTTTTTTAAAAAATGGAGCAGTAGTTTTGAGTTGGGAGTTGGGACCTACTATTTCAAAACCAATTTTTTAGTTTTGGTGATGATTCCGTACTCAAGACTTAAAAAAAGCTCTTTTTTGTCCACTATTATAAAAACAATGAAATCTTTCTTGATTTTTTTGTAGTATTTTATTAAATATTTTTAACAGAAGACAAAGCTAAATCCTTGATCCATTGGGTAAAAAACTCGGCCCGTCTAACTAGGCCTAATCTTAATAGGTCAATTGAGCTTTGGACTAAGAAAACTATGTAAGAAGTCGTGGGAGGAAAAGTGACTTGAATGGATGGTCGTGGAGCAAATAAGTATATGTGGAATTAATTTTTTAGGATGAAAATGAAAACTGTTCATGCATTTTGTGTTGTTTGACATAGCATATTTCATATATTGGGATCTAGGCTTTGACATTGCTGTTTAGCAAGTCATGTATTAGCTGGACAGCCTGACCCTTTTTTTTTCTCAGTCCTTTTGCATATGGGTGACACCGCCTTGTGTAATTATTATAGAACTCATTATTACTTGTAAAAGGTTTGCCATATTGATTTCAAATCTAAATGCAAAGCTTTCTGGAAACAATCTAATTGTACTTTGCTCATGCAGACTCCTTTTCACCAATCTTGGTGGTGAACGACGGTTTGCGTCTATTGTGGCAAAGAGACTAGAATCTCTTGGAGCACTGACACAAGGGGACCGAAGGTATCTTGAATTCTTGTTCTCTAGTCTCAATGAATCCTAGGTTCTTTATTTGACTTGCTTTATCTTGCAGGGCAGGACCTTCTTTAAGTGCATATAATTATGACAGTGCCTATGGGAAAAAGGCGTTGATGGTGATGTATCGAGGAATCTTGGAGCAGGTTCTTGTTGTTTCATTTGTTTGTCACTGTAGACATGCTTTAGTATAGTTTGTTTCTTGTCGAATACCTTATTACTTTTTTACACCTCTCTTTCTGGATGACAGGATTCCCTCCCTGTTGTGCCGCCTGGGTGTTCAACTGAAAATCCAGAGTCAATCAAAGATTTTATATCTAAGGCAAAAGCTGCTCTGGTGTCTGTTGGCATTGTTAGGGATTCAGGTAATAATTGTCAACATTTTTGTTCCTTATGTTTTCCCAACCTTGAGGCATGCATTTCATTATAGTTAGGGTGACATAAGGTGTCCTGAACTGGCTGTGTACTTGTTTGAATCATTTGTTGGGGTATTGTTTAATGCGTAAGCAGCTCCTAAGAAGCTACTGTGCAAAAATTACTCTTAGGGTTGCTATTGAGCCTAGGTTAAGTAGACTAGACAGTGGCATATGAGTGAACATTGAGGCAACATATCTTCTTGCCTAGGTTATTGCTGTTGCAGTTTCAAATTGAATCCTGTTCTACTCAATTTCATAAGAACTTAGCTTCCGACAACACGGGCATACACCGTCACTCAATTGTTGACATGGTTAAGTTATTTGCTCAAATTTTAAGAAAATGCAAGTTTTTGGATATTAACTGAAGTTGAGGATTCTTGTGGGATTCAAAATAATGTGAACCACAAATAAATTTCTAAATATGGAAATGAGACACTTGTGGTGAACTGACCCAATATCATCTCGGCGTTTGTGATTTCTTCATCTTTTGGCTTTTATAAAAATTCTTTGCTCGTAGTCTATACACAACATAAAGTCCATTATCGAATCACCACCTTGATAATGTCAAAGAGCTCTTTAGGCAGGCCATTAGGTTTGCACCTTTGTAGATCCATTAACCTTAAGTTTGTGGGAAATGGAGTGCAATCTTCATTTAGCAGTGTTTTTAAGGCTTGAGCTTAATATTCTATTTTACCTGTTTTTTAATGTATGTATGGACAACTCATTTTACCATAGACATCATCTGCTGGGTAAGATTTCAGTGTTCTCACTTGTACATTTTGGGCTAACCGTTGCCTGCACTGTCAGCCAAAAGCATTGATATGACCAATTATACTTTTTGAATTCCTTTGTTTCTTCTTAGTGATACATTGATCCTAACTATTTTACCTAGGTGATACTTTGATCCTAACTTTGAAAGATCTATTACTTCAATTTGGAAGTAGTATAATTGTTCAATTGTGTCTTAGAGATGAAGGACATGTTATCCTAATTGTATTTGTTTGGCTACATTTCACTTCTGAAGGTAGTGGAAAGGAATCTGGAAAGTTTTCTGGACGCATAATTGACTCAGATATGCATGATGTTGGTCGTTTTCTCAACCGGTTGTTGGGGTTGCCTCCTGATATCCAGAATAGGTTCTGGCTTTTTCTCTTGATGATTATCTGTGCTGTACATTTATAATCTCGGTACATATGGGTTTTGATGGGTAAATATTCTGAATGCAGGCTTTTTGAGTTATTTATCAGCATTCTTGATGTAATTATCCAAAATGCTCGAACTGAAGGGAATCTTGACTCGGGGATTGTTGACATCAAAGCTAATATTATTGAATTGCAAGGAAAACCAAAGGTTCGTCATCTTTCATTTGTTACAATTACCTTGGAATTTATTTGTGCTAACTTCCTCTTTCAGACAGTGCATGTCGATCAAATGTCTGGTGCACCAACTGTCCTATTCACATTTACTCTTGATCGTGGGGTCACATGGGAGGTAATTGCGTTTAAACATATTGATGTCGATTCTGTTTGTTTGACAACTTTTGACATCTAATATTGCTTATCATGTGCAGTTTGCTTCTAACTTGCTCAATGAGAAGCAAAAGGGAAGTCTTGGCTCAGTAAATGATGGTTTCTATGAATCTAAGCGCGAATGGCTTGGAAGACGCCACTTCCTTCTAGCTTTTGAAGGGTATGCATTTTAATTAACCAAATGATATTTTAACACTTAGCATTTGAAGGGTATGCACATGAAGTGATTTAATCAAGCATGTTTTTGGACTTTAAATTGGCGCTTATTCTTTTGCATGAAGAGGTGAATGTGTTGCGTATAGTAAGAAGTAATGAACAAGGGTTGGGAAGACACAAGGAAAAAGGAGAAATTTGTTTTAAGACTTAGAAGATAAATGGCCATAATGCATGTTTTGTGAAAGAACGAATAAGTTATAATGGAATTGAGAAGATCTTTTGATTTAAGGTAGTCTTACAAACGACATCTTGATTAGCTTCTTCAAAACATAAATCTTGCCAATAACAAAACCTTAGTAGCCCAAGAGGGAGTTGTTAGTGGCCTAGAGCACAGGATATGACATTTGGTGATGGTACTAACTTTTTTTGTGATTTCTATCTGGTGCTAGGGATGTAGGTTTGTAGGATTAAGTGACAATGATAATTGATAAGTGATTAGAAAAGAATACAAATTCTTTAGATTGCTTTTGATTGAACTTAGAAGGATTCTTTTGCTTCTAAGGTAAAAGCGAATAAGTAGAAATATGTTGAAATACGTTGACTGTCCGTATTAAATTAATCGCAAGTGTAAATAAAATGGTTTGTCTAAGGATTTGTAGTTCTTTGGTTTTGGATTATAATGGACTATAGTAAAGTGACTTTATTATATCATCTGCACGTATTATTAATGTAAAGTGGCACATCATATTTGCCAACAAAGTTTAAACTCTTCATGCAAAGGAAATATCTTTCGAAGATATCATGTAAATTTGAAAATATAAAAAGAAAACATATCACCAAGACTTATTGTCTAGTATATACGTGCTCACACTGAACAAATCTTAGATGAAATAACCATCCTGGCCCTCTCGTTTTGTTGTTTGTAACAATCCTTTCCAAACCTTATGTTCACAAGAAGGCTCTTATGAACCTTTGTCTTTCAGATAAGACCATTTGTCAACAAATCAGATTAAACAAGACTTGACAATTAAAAAACTATAACTCTCAATTAGACCCTGGAGCTCTACTAGCTACAATTATTACTACTACTGGTTACAATTTACTACTAGTTTTTAAATGAGGTTTTTATACATATATATTTTGTTTCTTTTGCTTTTCTTAATTTAGGCCTAACGTTTAATTTAGTAATCTTTTATATCAAATTTCGTTTATACGTTTTCGAAACTTTAAATTAACGTTTCTCATTTTCGTTTCTTGTATTGATATGGTTTTCATTTCGTGTAACATTGGATTTGACATTCTCATTCACAGCATATTTTCTCTTACTAATCTCTAATATTCTCTCTCTCTTTCTCTCTCCATTGACTCTCTCTAGTTACTTAATATGCAAATAAATTATAAGAACATAAATCTTAATGAATTGTTAGAAATGTTTAAATTTTTTAATGGTAAGATTATCTTAACAACCGATCTTTGGTCTAGTATTTCACATAGTGAACCTTATATATGTGTAACAACACATTTGATGGACCATAATTGGTTTATTCAAAAAAGAATTATCGTCTTTAAATAATGCCACAAAAACATAATAGTCATAACATAAAATCAGGTTTATTAGACGTATGTAGAGAATCAAACTTGCTAGTTGCTAGATAAGATTTTCCCTTATTTTGTAAATAATGTTTTGGTAAATATTAAATGCGATTGCATTGAGCAAGAATTTTTTGTGTAACTTGTTGATTATTGTGCTTAATTAACTCTTTTGTATGCTTTCATATGTCAGTTCTGCCTCTAGCTTGTTTAAGATAGTCCGTCCAGCTAACGGGGAAGCAATAAGGTGATTAGTGATTCTCGTGATGCCCTTTTGATCTATCCTACTTTAGTAAATATGCACCAATGACAACTACTTTGTCCTTCTAGGGAAATGCCTTTGAGTGAACTTAAAGCCAAGTATAGAAAGATTTCATCTCTGGAGAAGGCTCATAGTGGATGGGAAGACGAATATGAAGTTTCATCTAAACAGGTGAAGTGTATCTTGTCTATGCTCTTCCTTATTTCTTATGGTGTTTAAAATGTGATATTGAACATAGTTAGACCAGTTTAAAGAGCTCATCAACCTTGAAAATGTTTTGAAAAAAATGTGCGGGTCACTTCGCAATATGTAATTTTAGTCTTTAGAAAAGTGGAATTTGCATGTGGGAACCATAGTGGAGTCTAAGTTGGGAAGGAATTCTCATTTTCAGATAATTGGCAATATTATGCTGCTCATGGATTTTATCTTTAGGACCCTTGGTTTCTTAACAAATATTTTTTTTTCTTGAAGTTACTGTGAGGAATAGGATTACAGGTTCAAAAATTTATGCTCCTCTCAGGTGTAATCACGAGTAGAATATGTAGGTGAGTTGATTTGTGGCTGTGGGTGCCTAATATCTAATCTTGGTAAACTCATAAACCTTTGAAATGCAATGGTCTGGTCCAGACTGTATACTTCATGTTTTGTTTGATTGATGTTTTAGAGAGACATGTTGACTTGATGGGGGACGTGGACCTGAAGTGGACTGTGGAGTTCTCTTATGAATTTTGAAATATAATTTTTTCGAAGTTCTCTTGACTTTGACATCAAGGGGCTTATAATTTTGAATCAAGAGATCTAGGGAGTTAAGAGTTGGGATTAGAGACTATTGGAGATTCCGCGCATTGTTAAAGTTTTATTGATAGGTGCTTAGGTGTGGAGTTGTGTTTTATAGTGTTGGTGAAAGATTGACCGAGCGTGAAACTACTGAAACTACATCTAAAGCCCTGGTGTGGGGTGTTGAAGGCACACATGAGGATATAAGCTTGTAGGGTTGAACCTTCTTTTGACATTACTCTTTCTTTAATGAATGTTCTTCCCAAATTTCACCTTGAAATTTGTCTTAGTGTAGCCTTTAAACTTGGTGACTCTAAGTTGATTAGAAAAAGTGATAGATTTATAGTGCAAAAATAGGGTTACAATTGCGGTAACAATGATCCAAAAATGAGGATCAGTTTTCGTAGTGTCACCCTAAAACAAATTGTTTTACACTTTTACAAAACAAGTACTATGGGTTTTTATCGTTTTAATAAAATGGAATACAATTATAACTCAACCGTTATGATATGACACAACCTTGTTTTTACTTTATTTATTTTTCTTTTGTGCAAATGTTATTCTTGAAAGTAATTTGATTCTAGGGAAACTCTACATGGTACACTTCCAACTCTCGACTTATTTACATGATAGATAGTTTATTTTTATATCCATTTGGTAACTCCAAGGCTTGTACAATTAGAGCCACGTGACCAGTTATGCTAAAAAAAACATTCGTTGTCGTTAATAATCGTGGTTACAAAAATAGCCCATTTACTTAAGATAGATTGTAGTTGTAGGCATTGGATTGTCATTGGTCTATTATGCCAAAAAAATCAAGTGAACGTTAACTAACCGTTAAAATTGGTCTAATTTCATGCTATTTAACGGTCAACTGGCATAGATGATCGGGTCACATTAATCTTTTATAGCATAACTCAAGGTTACCTTGTGAACTAAAATAATATTCTACCGTGTGCATAAGTCGAGCTTTTTGTTACATGTAGAATTTCTCTTGATTTTTATATTATTTTGTTTCTTTGAGTTTACCATAACAACAATGCTAATGTTTTGAATCAAACCAATACGGGGTTGGCTACATGAACCACAACAATCTACATGAGAGATCGTTGTTTACAAATAATGTTTTTTGTTCCACCATATCTAACACTATATAATTAAGAAAATCCACTATAAACATCGTCCACACATATTCATCTCCTCTAGTTATTCTTATGCATTGCCATATGCACTTGTAATCCACTTCTATCGCCTATAGATAGACCTACTTCCTTTTCTAAGCTACTCAAAATTTCAACGTTCTACTTTTCTAGGGGGTATGTCTATGGTTTTATTAGCACCCGATCAAACCAACATAAATGATTTTTTCTCATATTGTCTTCTAATATATGCAGATTTACAACCTTTTCTTATGTCTTCATTTTGAATTTTATCATTTATGGTTTGTCTATGGAACATTCTTAAGTTATGTATTACAACTATCTCTATATTCCTACAAGAATCTCTTCTGAAAGCCCAACTTTGCTGGGACATCTCGATTGCATACCTTGCAGCTCTCCATTTGAGACATCTATGCTTAATGGCTCAATTCATATCACTGCTCTTTGGGTTTTGAAAATGAACCACACTTTTATTTATATGAAGTTGCATGTGATGGTTCCTATTAAGAGAGTTAATTGGTATCAACCTCTTTGTTATAATGAAACGTGCTAGGAAAATTTTTTGGGAGTAAGTTTAGTCCATTTCTTGACCAAGCGCACCGAAAGATGGATGAACTTTTATACATTTTCGTTTCCATTTGATGTCTCCATATAGAATATTTATGTAGATTAAGAAAAGTAGAGTAAAATATTATTTTATTGAATAATATTTCTAGATAAAATGTAAGGATCATAAGCATTTAAAAAATATCAAGATAGAGTTAGTGAGAAAAATATGAAAACCATAAACATTGAAAAAACACCATAAGTATTATAAAAATGTTAAAATTAAGTTAATGGACAATATACGGGTGCCATAAGCTTTAACAAATGTTAAAATTAAAATGGTCATGGCTAATCATGTCCTATAAATTGATATAAAGAAAAATATTTTTGTGGGAGCATCAATTAGAACTACTCTAAATGGCAGAGGGAAACATCAAAAGGGAACGGAGGGGGTAATTAATAAATCACAGCAATAGATAATATTTGCGCCTTTTCTTCTTGTACATGTCTTGTTTAATTGACTAGGATCGTGGAACCATGTTTATTTTAAGGAAAGATAGTCAAAAACCACCTATCAAAAATTAACTTTTTATCATAAATTGCCTACACTAAATTTTTTTGGTGAAAATTTGATTTTTTTTTTTTTTGCCGAAAACTATCAAAATTAAATTTTTTTTTTGTCAAAAATTACGTGAAAAATATTTTTTTCTTTGTTGAACATTACATACTTACGGAGTTTGTTTGATTAAAAATTGAAAAGAGGGGAGTGAATTGGGTGGGTATATTTGAATCAAAAGTTGTGGTTTCTTTTGGTGTTTTTTGATGCAAATTAAAAGATGTACATAGTTATTGTTGTGATCAGAGCTGATGAATGGTTAGGCTGATGCAAGTTCCTGTTTTGCATTTTATTACTTTTGCAGTGTATGCATGGCCCTAATTGTAAGGTTGGCAGTTATTGTACTGTGGGGAAAAGACTGCAGGAAGTAAACGTGTTGGGTGGCCTGATCCTTCCCATTTGGAATGCAATTGAAAAAGTTCTATCCAAACAGGTACCTTGGTATCATCTTGCATTCTTCAATTTCCCTCTCCTGTTTATGGTCAATGAAATTTTATTGTTATTAGTGTATTCTCTATTGCAGTAACTAGATTGAAAATAGTTGTGAGAAAGCAACAATATAGCTTTAAACAAGTTGATGATTTGGGGCCACGTGGGGGTTCAATCTAAACTCTTGTCTATTTCGAAATTATATCTATGTCTAAAAAATCGACGATAACAGTATTGCTCATCTAGTATCTCACTTTCCCCTCTCTTATGGTTGTGTTGTGGAACAGAAATTAGATGGGGAAAGGGAGGAGCTTTTGGATAATTGAGACTGATTGCATCATCTTTTATAATACTCTCTCCCTCAAATAATCAAATCAAGCTTCCTTTGCATTCCTTGTTAGATGTTAGATCTGATGCATTGTATACTATCACCATCTGGTATATGACGCTTTTGGCTCAATGGTATCCTACTATCCTTGAGCCAATTCTGATTGACACTGACTCAATGGTTGAAAGTGAATTCTTGTTAAACTGTTATTCTGTCTCTAGATATCACTTTGAAATAGCTGTATTATTTTTTGGCAAACTAATAAGTTACGATCCTATGTGGTAGAGAAAGGAAAAGGAATCAAGAAAATGAAAGTCAAGGAATGACATTAGACTTTCCAAAAAACAATTTTGGTTTTGATTGGCAACAACCAAAATTCAAAACCCCTGCTGTCACTCATTCGTCATGACTTACCCTCTTATCTCTAGTAGAATAACTGATCCCTTGAAGATACATGTGGCGTCCCACTCCCACCACAACCAAAAACCACCCTTTTAGACTGGTTTCTTTTAAAGTTTTTTTTAACCATGCATGAAACTGTAAATCTGAATATGTTTCTTCAATTTTGCCAAGTAAAATAGTGATTAGTCATTTTTGTGGTGCTTCTTATATGTCTAAAGTCACTGACAATGTTTGCAAGCTAGAATTAATTATAAACAACCTTTTTGTTGGTATGAGGGTAAGATTGTGTCATCAAACCCTCCAAACCAAGCTTGAGCAGGAGCCACTTGACAGTAGGGTAATTGGCATATTATTGTTTCTCAGGGACTTTGGTTTTCTTGATGTGAAGATGGGTCAAAGTGTGAAGATGGGTGGTGGTACGATGGTGGAGCTTTATACAGGTGAACGTAAGAAATTGATGGACATTGGTACGTGGTATGTCGTTGAGCGTGAAATCTTGGTGGTGTTGACCAGTGTGGTTGGGTTCATATTGTGGAATATGGTTTGTCGGTGGTGATTATGTTGAAGAGGAATTTTGGAGTTTTGTGTTATCCTTGTGGGAGGGAGATAGCGAATCAAAATAGAGTTCTTTTGGATGTATGATACTGATGATTGAGAAAAGAGATTCAAAAAGTATCAACTTAACTTATCCAAGGGAATTAGTTCATTTCCCTTTCTTTGAATGCCTATGCTGAACGCCCCTCTTGATCGGACTTGCAAATGTCATTAGACAAAGAGGCAGATTCAAGTTTTAAACCACATCCAATCCCTAAATTCTATTGAGTAGTATAAGGAAAGTCGAATCCACATGCAGGAAAGGGTTTCTTTACACAATCTTAGATTCTTATTGACCAAAGGTTTTTAGGGGTTTTTGATTGATAAATAGTCACATCAAAATATTAGCAAAGGATTGATCCATCAATATTATGGACTAGGATTTGGGAAAACACTTTAACATTCAAGAGGGCTATTGATTAATGTAACCAAGCAAAGTCTATCTAGGAATTGTTGTGGTAAATCAAGGTCAAATGGATGCTTCTGTTTCTACGTTTGTTTAGGCATCACTTAGTTAGTAACAGGGATTGAGAATATTAAGCTTCTAGGCCCATAATCACAACCACAGCTATCAACACAATTCAAACAAGATTATGATTACTAGTAATACTTAAGATGTACACTAGTGTGTAAGTGATCCTTCAAATGACCCTCTATGGTAATAAAGAAAATTCAATGCTCTTTTGTTTCTGAACTATTCAATCATCAATCTAGAATTTCACAAGCATTCATACTTATATTTCAAAGTTAATTAACCATGAAAAGTGATTAGAGTGGATAAGCACTCATTCTTGGGATAACCTAATTTCCCTCCATCGACCAACCTTATTAAGTCAAGTGAGTTCCAACACACCTTCCATGGACTATATAAGCAATAATACATGCTTAATAAACACTCGTCGCATTCTAATAATGCTCATAGCCAATTGGCCATTAAGCCTCAAACTCTAGAAATAGAGTAAACGGATAAATATTATTAATATTTATTACTCTAGTTAAGCAAGATTAAACCAATTATATAAAAATTAAGGTAATTTCTTAATATTAAAAACTCTAATCATTTAATTAAGAAAACAAATTTGATAAAATGAAGATAAACTTATTAGTAACATGATTAAAAATACTACTACTATAAAAAAATGACAACACGAATATGAACAAAGTAAAGATTAAAGAAGGAAGAGTTTACTACTTGAAGATCTTAATGAACAATAGATGAACTTCAACTTGAATGAAACTCTACATGCTTGCAATAATGTTCACCCAAATTAAAGATTGTTGCAAAAAGATTACAAGTTAAAAGAACAAAAGAACGATTAATATACAACCAAATTACAAATGAAGGTTACAAACTGAAGGATCAACTAAACTAGAGTTTTTGAATTCTCTACAACCTCTCTCTACTTTGTCTAAAATTCTACTAATAAAGTTCTGCTTTGTCTAACAATGTAGGAATTTATGTAGAGAGTGCTTAGGATGAGTATATAATACGCTGACAAGATGCTTTTCCATGCAATAACAAAATTGTTGCGTTCAAGGTTAAATTGACCTTGTGTGAGAGGAAAAGCGTGGCAAAGATGTGCTCCACCTTTTTGAGAAAATGTGGCTTCTGTAGAGTCCTATTTATTGTGGCTTCTGTATAGTTGGAACTAAGTTTTATTGAGGAAGTCCCTTGATTTTCTAGATACGATGTCTTGAACTTTTCAATTTAAAACAAAATGATCCCGAGGTTGGAATTGTTTACTTTCTGCATACATGTTAATATAAATTGCAAGTAATAGTTCTGTTTTTTACTTTACTTTTATAACTTATTATTATTACCTAAGACACAAAACCATCTTCTTCCTCTATCTCCAAAAAATTCTCGAGCATAGCAGGCAGGGAAAAAGTATGTGTATTTGTCTTAGCTGTTAACTTGTTGGCCCTCTGAGTTCAGTAAAAACTAAATAACCCCATGGATAAAGGAAATTCATCTCATGCATAGGCTTAAATTTTGACATTTAGCTATCTTGTTTACCATTTGGATAAAAACAGGCAATAATCTGTTCACTGATTCCATTGCTCTCAAACTCCCCGCTAGTGGTGGAACCAAATACGAAATTTTTGTTAAATTTTGCTATTTGTAAGAGCAACGAGAAGCTTGTTTGGTAATGTCATGACCCTTGATTTCAGTTTTCTTGTCATATTTGAGACGTAATTCTAAATAATGAACATTTAAAATCCTGCCATTGGATTAATTTAATATGATGTCCACACCAGAAATTAGAAACTTATTATTTTATATGTAATTCATGGTGGCTATAATAACAAAAGGCATGTCTAGCTCAAATCTATCACTCTTCATTTCATCTATAAGCACCATTAATTGTAAAACCCAATCAACAGGCACGTCAGAGTCATCGGAGAATTCGTGTTGTCCGTGTAGAGACAGATAGCCAACGAATTGTGGGGCTCTTGATTCCAAATGCTGCTGTTGAAGGTAATTATGTCGCTTTCCCCATTTCAATCAATACCCCTTTTCCCTACTGTTTGAGCAATTAGATCATGAAATCATCACCTCTAGACTGACATTTCTTTCTGTATTTTAAGACAGTGGGGAGAACTTCTAAGATATGGTGTAGTCATTTACTTCCTCCATCTTTCAAGAATTGCGACTTATTCCTATACTTGGGAGATTCCTTAATAGCTGCAATGTCTTTAATTGGAATGTTTATAGGTGCAATAATACACCCTTGTCTTTGGTATTTATAATGTTTGGATTGAAGTGGGGACCATCTTTTCACTATTCTACATGGTCAGGGAGCTTGTAATTGCATTTTCAATAGAGGTGGGGTTCAATACTTGATATATATTAAAATCAGGAAAAAAGGTTAAGGTAGGCCCAAAGACTTCAGCCCGAACTTAATCCTCGATCCTAATTTCAGCCCAAACTTAATCCTCGATCTTAATTATAATAGTCGTGTACCTTAACTTTTTCACTTCCATTGCTCATTTTCTTTCTCCTTTATCTCTCCTATTCCAACCTATATCTCCTCTTTCACGCTCACTGGGATTTTTATGGTTTCTTTTTTTAAATTTTACATTTCACAAACCTATATTTCTTGGGAAGTTAACAATGGGATGATATAGCAAGATGTGTTAGGTAAAGATGAACCTTGAATGTAGATAAAGAAAGAAGGCCGAAGCTAGAAATGTGCAGATTAAAAAAAGACAAAGTAGTATTGGTTAGGTGATCCTAAACTAAGTACCCTGTTCTA
This sequence comes from Amaranthus tricolor, assembly GCF_026212465.1. Classification (NCBI taxonomy): domain Eukaryota; kingdom Viridiplantae; phylum Streptophyta; class Magnoliopsida; order Caryophyllales; family Amaranthaceae; genus Amaranthus; species Amaranthus tricolor. The sequence continues at coordinate 9,941,947 of NC_080062.1, read as the reverse complement.
ACATGTTTGTTATCATTTAATTTGAGTTTCAATCTTTTTTTGACAATAGTAAAACCTTGCTCAAAAGCCAAAACCAAATACTGAAAACTGATAAACAAGAAACTACTACTTTGGGCGTCTTGGTTTTTGTCACCCTTGAAAAAAAATGAAAACCTAAAATGACAATGTTTTGATCTTTTGAGTTTTATTCATAACAGAGTACTAGGTTATTGTATCACTTTCGAATACACTGCAGATAAAGCTAAATCAGTGTTTTTTTTGTTAAAAAAATATGGTTCTGTGCAGTTTGGTCTATAGGGGAAAACCAAATCGCGACCGAAACTTCACAGTTTCACCCCTAACAACACATTTCATATTTAGGTAAAACAGTTCAGAAAATTATTGATCTGTATATTTAGGTAATATAAGAAGTGTTAATTTTAAAGCAAATGACAAAAAGGAGTTGGAAACCTGAGAGGCACTTCATTCCTTCCAGAATGAGGTGAGGTGCTAGGACTGAAGAAAGACAGGAAGAAGTAGCACTTCTAAGGAAACAAGTTCTTCCAGCCCTAGGTTTAGCTGCTGGAGGGAGAAATTACTGTGAATTAACAGCTCCACTTTTGACTTTAACCAGAGACACCCATTTGTTTGTTGGTAGACTACCTATTTTTATTGAGGTGGAAAAACCTGGATTTTTTTCTGGGATTTTTTTTTTTTTCAAAAAAAAGGTGATTTGGGAAGTGAGGTGGAAAATTTTAGCTGTGCTTGTTACTTGGAAAGTAAGATTTGACTGAGGTGTATATCTGGAAGGAAGGAATATCTAGCAGTTCATTCTAAGAATGCTTATTTGGTCGTTGGTTGAGTTATGGGTTTGGGGTTGACTCTTTCTTAGGTATTTATCATGAGCTTAGAATGCCAATTCAGGTTCATTTTATAGGGGAGTAAGGTCTGGTACATGTTAGATCAATTTGACCGGAATTGGACTGCCCTGGCTCTGATTTCTCTCTTCCTGCCTCTCTCATCATCAAATTTCTCTCTTATCTCCGGTTTTCTTTGATTTACTCATGTTTTATAAGGGGCAGGGGCGAAAACCGAAAAATAAACAAGTGATGTCGATAATAGAAAAAATAAATCAATTGCATTAAAAAGTTACATTAAACAACTATTGATTAAGGTGATTGTCCACGCCGAGTTTTCATATTTTGAAAACATCACATAATATCACTATTTGACAAATTTTGAAACAAATCGCATTCAAAATAAGTTACATTCATTAATTTTTTAAAATACCCATCTATTTGAACTGTAAATACAATCGTTAATTACGAATTCACTATTGAACTATCAAACTAAATTACTAAAATACTAAATAACTAATTAATCACAATTAGACAACCCTTAAAGTTTAAACTATCTAACTAATTAATCACAATTGTCAATTGCTATTTTCTAAATAGGAAATTAGGTAAACAAATAAAAAACCCTAATTTTTTAAAAGCCCTAATTTTATTACCTAAAAACTACTAAGAAAACTAAAAACCCTAATTTATCTAAATAGATAAACATATAAATTGTAAAAGTTATAATTTTTTAACAAATAGATAAACTTATAAACAAATAGATTAAAGATAAACAAATAGAATTAAGAATTAAAACTGGAAACATAAAAGCCCTAATTTATTTACCTAGTAAGTAGTAACTGAGCGTGAGAAAGTGAAGGGCTTGCCGCCGGTGCCCGGTGATGATTTGTTGCGTGAGTCCTGATTGCCGCCGCCGGCTGATTGTTGTTCAGTGTTCGCCTCTGTTTGCGTTTGCCAATTCGTGAAATAGGGAGGGAAAAGGTTTTTTTTTTTTGAAAATGGGAAATGGGTGGGGAAATGAATTGGGAAGGCTGTCATTTTCTCAGAAACAGGGATTTGAACTTGTGCAGGCTGGAATGGGTTAGGCGGTTAGCGGGTGTTATCAAATCAGAAATAGCAAAAAAACAATGTCCTATAGTTGAACTTGTAACCTCTTGGTTAAAAGTCCATTTTTTACCAACTTAACCAACAGTACTTATAATACTAATTTTTTTTTCTCAAAATTTAAGTGATGTCAGTTGACATCGTTGACCCACTATTAGATCCGCCCCTGATTAGGGGGGAGGGAGCACTGAGCTGTGAGATGTTAGCAATTGTTATTTCCTCTACATTTTCATTTACTTGCTAGGTCTTATGCTATCCAGAAGTGTTTTGATTTGATCTATGAGGTGTGAATTTGGTAATATATCAGTAGGCTTTTCTTCTTTGGGCCACCAAATGAAGTCTCCAGCAGAACAATGGAACCACAATTTGATTACGTCAATCGTATTGTGGCTGATAGTGCGGGGAGTGGGTGTTGTGTCCGTCAAGGCTCAGTACTTGTAGCTGTGACAAACTCAAACTAATTGTGAATTTGTATTTAAAATCTTCCTGATTCACTGCAGATCTGGTTTGGGTTCAAGAGCTCGAAGACTAGTGCATATCTGGCTAGTCATTTTGCTCTTTGTGATAAGATCAAAGTGCCTATCAGTACAACCTTTTGAACACAAAAAAATGCGCATCCTTCTGAGTGATGGGCCGATGGCATTGAGATGATGCAGGTAATGTATATATCTAAGCCAATTTTGAGCACAAACTGCCACCATTTTTCAGCCCATGAAGTGGGCTGCCTCATCATTGTAATGATTCATTGTAATTACAGAGCACAGGATACTAGCCTCACTGATGAATTAGGCTCAGTGGTTTAGCTGCTAATTACAAATAGTAATGATAGATATGAGAATGTAGGATTGTTCTGAGCGCAATTCCACTCTGTGCAACATTGTGTTATCATGTCTTGATCCATTTTATACTCAGTTCGAAACTTTTTACCTCACTTGGATGAAGCAACGGTACAGCAGACTTCATGGATGTCATTTTTATATTCAGGTTTGTTCCGAATAATATGGGGTTAATTTTGACTCGTTCAGTGGGATATTAACACACTGATGGTATGAGTTCACGCTTGCTGCTGATTGTCATTTAATAAAATATGAAATAACCGTTGTCTGATGTTGAAAAGCTCAAAAAGGTTGTTGATATGTAATTAGCTGAAATGAAATGTGCTATTGAAACAGAGTGCCAATTGATATATCTTATTTGCATTATTGAATGAAATTGTGTTCACATTTACTAGAAAAGTAAAGAAAGCAATACATTCCATCGTATTCTATCTTTTCGACTTTGCATTCTTCTTTGGGGATTCTTCCCTTTTCTCATGTTGTATGAAGAATCAGTCTCAACAGGCTTTAGCCTTCCTCAAAGAGTTAATTGAAGCTTAAGTTGTCTATTTGAAGTAGGAAAGAAAGTCTCCTATAAAAGCATTATGATTATCCTTAAAGTGAGGTTTATGAGTGTAATCTAATCGATGCTCGACTCTGATCTTGGTTTTCGATCTGAGAACTTTTCTTGGTTGTGCCTAATATTATAATTAATCTTGTATAATTATGAAAGAAAAAAAAAGAAACTATTAAACTTATGTATTTGATGCATATGTTAGAAAAATCCGAACTAAATTACTAGTATATTAGTCTCTTAAATTTTAATTTGATCCAAAATCTAATCGTAAATTAGTGGGTCATAATCAGGAAATTTTTACTCGGTTACCCAAAGACTTGACTTGAAAAGAGTCAAACCCAATCGAATCCTGAATTCGGCGTTTTAACTCGTTTTTATGTCATTATTTTTAGTTGGAATTCATTGTATTTCTAGTCAATTTTTATATTTTGAGTCGATACTTTTATATTGTAGCTTTTTTTGAAAAGTCTTTATTGTAGCACCAAAACTTGGCCGAGACCGTCTCAAATTGAGACCAAGAGTGGGCTGGTCCAATTCGCGCGTGTAACATCATCATACGTTTTTCCTTTTTTTTTCCATTTTCTGAACATTTTTTAAATCTGACCTTAAAGGTATCAATTTCAACATAAAGTAATACTTAAACAAATTAATTAAAATAAAAAAATTCAATTTGAACCTATAAGTGATCAATTTTGACGTTAAATTGATTAATTTCTACCTAAATATGGTTTTGTTTCACAATTTTAGAACGAAGTTATATATTAATGGTATTACTCTATCATTCTATGGATGAATTTCAAACAACAAATGAATGGTCAATAAAACTATTAATAATAGTATTAAAACTATTAATATATTAAATTTGAACTAAATGCTATACAATATATCTATACAATTTGAATACTTATTTTTAAAACTATATTGGAAGATTAGAAGTTCAAAATTGAGTTAGATTATAAAACAACATTATTAAATTATATATCATAATTTAACTATTAACATATTCAATTTGAACTAATTGTTATACAATACATCTATACAATTTGTATACTAATTTTTAAAACGATATTTGAAGATTAGAAGTTCAAAATTGAGTTCGATCATAAAACATAAATTGTCAATTTATGTGTCATAATTTAAATATTAAAATATTCAATTTAAACTATTTACAAATATATATAAACGTATCGAGGAAAGAGTAATATCACTATTATTGATTGATGATTAAAGAGTACAAGTACTCTTATGTTTCGTTAGAACCATTATGTTGCATTAAATAAAAGTACTTGTATTGTACAATGTTTTAACACTATTTTTGATAGCGTTATTGATCATTCATTTGTTGTTTAAAATTCATCCATAGAATGATAAAATAATACCATTTTATTAACTTCGTTCTCAAATTGTGAAACAAAACCATATTTAGGTAGAAATTGATCAGTTTAATGTCAAAATTGATCACAAATAAGTCAAAATTGAAATTTTTTATGTTAATTGATTTATTTAAAGTTTACTTTAAGTTGAAATTGATACCCTTTAAGGTCAAAATTGATACCTTTAAGATTAAAATTGAAAAATATCCAGAAAATAGAAAAAAAAGAGAAAGTATGTGAGGTTGATACACGCACGAATTGGGCCGGCCCACTCTCGGTCTCGATTTGAGACGGTCTCGGCCAAGACCAGTTGTTAGTGTAGCTTTAAAATAGATATATTATTGGTCCTTTTTATAAAAAAAAATATTATTTTTTCTACAATTATTATACTGAAAAGAACTAATGATAAAATCTATATTTTTTAAACTCTTTGATCCATTGGGTCAACCTAAATCCGACTTAAAATAAACTCGATCAATTGACCATTTTAACAGGGTTACTTGTAACTAATTTACTCTTTGCGTTGTACATCATCTAATCTCGGGTATATATTTTTAGTATCTTACCATTATCCTAACAGGCAAGCTAGCAAAATGGTTGGAAAATTATTTTAAATTTCTTCTATACTTCTATATAATGCTTAGTTTGCTTGTATTTAAATGAGGTAAAAGTACTGTATGGATTTAGTTGACATCAAAATAATGTACTTAGAGAATGAAATTAACGGAATATTACTACATACTACATTATTTTATTTTTAGTGTGGATCAAATCAACATAAACTTACTCTTCCATAATCGTATAAACATAAACTTAAATTATTTTAGGTTTTGGTCCCTCTAAGAAGGGTGGATTAGATAACGTGCAAAAGTTGATAACTATCATGCAAAAATGCACATTAACCTTGTAAACTAAAGAAGGGTGGATTAGAAAATAATAAGAGGATCACGTGAGAGTTAGTCAAGTCGGTGAAAATTAAAAATATGATTAATATTTAGTTTTTTGAAATACATGTTGCAAAGCCCTTTTGGTAAATATTTGTAATTTTAAAATAAAATAATACTGTAGAAGCATCAGATTATTCAATCTTATGTTTCATATTACAACTTAGTTATCACATGATGATAATTCTAAATAATGATGATAATAATAAAATTCACTATAATTATTGAATATCTTTCCTTTTTGTTATAAATTATTTAAGAGTAATAATGATGATAACAACTTGCATGGATATTATAAAAATTATCTAAAATATTGATAATTTTAATGGCATAAAAAAATTAAAAAATTAAAAAATTTAAAAAAAAAAAAAAAACTTAATTTATAAAACTAATTTTTTTTTAATTACAATATAACAATAAATTCAAATTCTCTAAAATAGCTAACTAGTTAATAATAGAACTTAATTGTTGAAGCACCTTCATACAAAACAAAATCTTTGTTGGACATTTACAAAAGAAAACACATCCACTTAAAATTCTCCTGCTTTTGTGTGAAAATCCTTAATCCTTGTTATGACAACCTTCAATAGAAGTGAGAGAAAAATAAAATAAAATTTTTTAGTCATTATGGCTTAATTTCCATACAAAGTAAAAAAAATTCCTTGTAATTTCATCTATATTCTCTTCTTTAACTTTTTTTTCTTCTTTGTTTCTTCATGTATAATTTCACCTCTAACAAACACAAGATGATCATCAAATCAACCCATCCAAAAAACCCAAAATCATTTTAAAAAAATTTTATTTTTTAACAAAAAAAACCCATATTATTTATTTCTTTTGATAAATTTCAAGAAAAATGCCTAAGAAATATATCCCCCATTTCTTAACGATCATTACCCTACTTTTAATCACAAATTACTTAAGCTTGGGTATGAATATAACAAATTCATCAATCATTGAAGAAGAAAGGCCAAGAAGATTAAAACATAAAATAAAAAAAGACATAAATAGATACATGGGAATATCAGAAAGATTAAAATTAAGATCAAAAACAAGAAAATTAATAGATGAAGAAGAAATCCCAATAGAAGAAAGACAAGAACCGATGAAAAGTATAATAGATGGAGCAGTAAAATTACCGATGTATGCAGCAGCAGAATATGAAATGGGAGAATATGTTGTTGATATTGAGGTTGGAAATCCTCCAACAAAACTTCATTTAGTTGTTGATACTGCTAGTGATCTTACTTGGGTTAAATGTAAAAGGCATAATTCTGGGATTCTTGATGAGAAGAATGTTCTAGATGTTGATAATTCATTGACTTATCAACCTATTTCTTGTGATCATTCTCTTTGTAAAGAAGATTTTGCCCCTCTTTCTGCTCTTGATGATTGCCCTACTACCAATTCTCCTTGCATGTATAATTACAGGTATTTTAATTACTTTTTATTGAGGGTATTTTAATTACAGGTCTTTCTTCCCTTTCTAAATCTTGATCATAGTTCTTATGAGCGGGATATACTAGATATGATGATGATTACGATAAATGTCAAAATCATCATCATTATCGTACCAAATGTATCTCGGTTAGAGGTATTCATTCGCGTTATCGAGTCGATGTTAGGTCATGTATTTTAGGTCGGGTTGAAATTTGGTCTCGTGTCCAGATTGGTTTTTAGTAATTATAAATTTATGTTTAAGTAGGATCAAATCGAATTTTGTTACAAGGTCGAGTGAATATCTGATCATTGGGTATGTTTTAAACACTAAATCTTGATCATAGAAGTTATCATTTAAGTTTAGAGATGAGTTGGATAATGGCAGATAATGAGGTTATCAAAAAAATAAAAGAGGTTGCACACATGAGGACGGTAGGTAGGTTTAAAAAGACGTTATAATCTTTAAAATCTTTATGATAATTTATTTGGATAAACCTTTTGTTTGATTGTGAATTTGAATTTGAATGTAGTTATGGAGACGCGGGTTTATCGACATACGGTATGTTTGGCAAAGAAATGATAACACTTCCTACAAACACAGGGAAACCAGTAATACTAGAAAATCTGTTAGTAGGATGCTCAGAATCATACACAGATAAAGACAGAATGAAGAAAGCAGATGGAGTATTAGGACTTGGTATTAATCCATATTCATTCTCAGTTCATGCAGTTACTTTGCTTGGAGGATGTTTTTCATACTGCCTGGTTGATCATCTTAGTCCACTTAACATAACAAATTATTTAATATTTGGAAATTATAGGGAGAAATCTCCTACACAAGATTATATGCGCTTTACAACATTACATGTGAGTGAAAGTGCACCTTATTTCTGGGTTAATGTTAAGGGAATCTCTATTGATGATAAGATGTTGGATATTGATCCTATGGTTTGGGATAGCAATACTGAAGGTGGCACTATTTTGGACTCTGGTATGTATGATTTTGTTTTCCTATTTGTTTTTTGTGCTAATTGGTTATCAACAGTCGAGTGACTCTTTGACTGCATCCTCTTTTATGAGTATGGGTTGCGGTCTTCATTCTTTACCTATCCTAAATCTTGATCATGATGGTGGAAGCAATTTGATTGTTAAATTGTTTGTTCTTTTAATGAGTCGGATAATTTTAGCCTGGCAAAAACTGAAATGACATGCTAACTTAATCTGAAACTAATCCCCTAAGCCAAAATAAGTGGGTTTGGATTTGAGACTTTTGATCTAATTAATTAGATGGGTTAGATTCAAGTCAAAATTTGAAACACAAACCTATATAACTCATTTAATTAAACGAATTAATTCCGAGTTAAATTAAGAAGTATAATCCAAACTTAATTTTTTAAATATTTTCTTATTTTTCATTGTAAATACAAAATAAACAACTAAAAACATAAAGTTTAAAATTAAGGATTAAAAAATTAGATGTAATCAATGTTAACCAAGGGTTGTGATTTTCGAAATCAAGTCTGCTAACGATCGAAATCAGGTTAACCAAAAACATAAGAGTTTAACGCGTGGGTCGAAATCAGGTCGAACTGATCTGTTTTAGGTCAAGTTAGGGTTGTGATTTTCGACCCAATTAGCCAAACGTAATCAAGGAGTTTATAACCTATTTATATATATCATTAGAACTCGAACCCGTCCCTAGCTGATATGTTGTGTTCTAATAGGTACTGCTGCGACTTATTGGTCGACTCCTGCATACCGAACCATCATGGATGTGTTAATCCCAGTTCTCGAAAAGGATTACCCTAAGCTACCAGAGGGTTTAGGAGACGGAAAACTCGATTTCGAGTATTGTTTTAACTCAACAAAAACACCATTCAAACCAAAAAAGGTGCCAAGGTTAGGGATTCACTTTAGGGATGGGGCAAGATTCAAACCCCTTGTTAAAAGTTACATAGTAGATGATGGACCTGGTGTTAATTGTATTGGATTTCTTGAGGCCCCTGCAGGATTGAATATTATTGGTAATATCATGCAACAAAATTACCTTTGGGAATTTGATCTTCAACAAAATACTGTTGGGTTTGCTGCTTCTGTATGCAAATGATGTTTTTTTTATAAAAAAAAAAATCAATTGTAATTAACTTTTGTATTATGTAATTCACCAGTATATTGTACTTATTGATTATCCTGATATGGTGCATCATCACAATACATGAATTTTTAGTTAAATGATTGACTTCCCTATGCCGACTGTTTTCTGATTAAATATTGTTCGGTCGCCTGTTTCCGATCAACATTGGTCGCAAATTGGTCGAAACATTCAATTTCAAAAAAGCTAAATACCGGATAGGAGTACGCCAATATCTCGATAGGGAATTATAACTCCTTCTGATTCAACACATAACCAAATATCATCATATAACCAAATATCATCATCATACCCAATATACCCTGCAGATAGGAAAACAACTCGGGGTCTGAGGAGAAAAGAAAGGCGACAACTCATATCCATAAAAGAGAATGCGATTAAAGTCCCTCCCCTCAAAAAAGATCTTTAAAGAGAGTGAAACTTCCCGAAAGCCTACAACTTACAACACACGTTTTCCATTAACAATAATTAAAAAATAAAAATAAATAAAATACATAGAAAAAAAAAAAGTAAAAAAAAAAAAAAAGAATGACATGTAAAAGGCAAGAAACCATAAAACATATAACCATATATACAACACTTAAAATGGAGCATCATTGTTTACAATAATGGAAGTCACTAGCAAAAGGTTGATATCAAGTTCTAACAAATTGGAATACCGGTACAACAAAGCTAGAATCAATAGGTATCTAATTCTCGACTTTTCTTCGGTTACAGGGTAGGCTAAGGAGAGGAGCAGGTTAGGGAGAGTAGGGCAATGAGAAACGAACAAGTTCCACCTTTGGAAAGTTGTACATGCTTCAGCTGAGATAAGACCCGATTCTCAAAACTATATGTATGTATGTATAGTACACCACGATTCAAGATGTCTTGCCTCCAAGAAGAGACTTAGGTGGGGATAAAGATCGCATTTCTGGCGCGGAGCTGGGAAACAATATATTCAACCTGTGCATCAAAATATCAGCTCGAGATGGAATCTCGTTTAATAGGAACTTTTGGACAATAGGTTTCTTAAACCATTCCAAGACGGAATCACCTGGAGCTCTCAAAACAACTTTACTAACTTCAAATGGAGAATCAACGGAGCTCAACATTTGGGCAACTACAATCTTCAGAGTTGGTCCGGTAACAAGTTTAATCCTTCGAGGTACGACACCATAATAAAGCATTCGTTTCCTAAACCGATGAAGGGTGTGAACAACAGCAATGAGGGCAGCTCCGACTGATAAGTTTCTGACATCAAGGGACCAAGCAATATGCTGATCAAAGACTATTGCCTTTGGGAAAAGCTTATTCTCGTAAGAAACTTTCCAAATACAACGTGCACGATTTATCTGCCCCATTAAGACAAGATAATTGAGGAGTACGTTCACGAAATACTTAGCAGCCCCCTCTTCTAATTCATAATCGATTCCTTGAAAGAATTCCCGAACAAAAGATAAAACGGGTTGTTTTCTTTGCTCTGGACCGGTGAAGAGACCGCACATGAAGGCATGTGCCTTATGCTTTGTTGTACTAAGAATGGACATCAAATGCTTCTCACTTTGCTCATCCTGACATCTCACAAGATGAGCTAGAATTGAAGTGTACAATATAAGATCGACTTTTGCAGCCGCGTTCACATATGTTTCAAGAAGAGGCTTGGCAGAATCATACAATCCATTTTTCATACATGACTCGAAGAGTTGTCTGATAATGAAGCTATTGGTCCTTATCCCAGATGAACTCATGAACCGTAGCCACCTCAAAGCAAGATCAACAGACCCATTATTGATATAGACCATAAGTACATCACTAGCACTAACATCGGCAGGATATCCCATGGCTTTCATTTCGAGCAGAATTTTGGCAGCTACATCTACAAGCTTCTTACTAGCTAAAAGGGTCAAAAGTGACATACAAGTACTAAGACTCGGTCTTAAACCCGCATTTGTCATTGAATTATACAGTTTCATAGCAGGATCAACTTGTCCAGAGGCAGCATGCATTTCCAATAGACATGAGTAAGTCGATGGGGTAGGTAGAAATCCTGCATTCTCCATATCCAGAAATATAGAAGTTGCGATTTCAAGCTTCCCCGACTTCGCATGAGATTCAACAACCATAGTGTAAAGTCCATAGTTTGGCCTAAAACCAGCATCCTTCATTTCATCCCAAAGCCCAAGAGCTGCTTCTAGCTTCCCAGCCTTGACAAAAGACTCTATTAGTGAAACAAACATTGTGGCCGATGGCCTATATCCAAAGCCCTGCATTTCCCTATACAACTTCATCGACATTTCCAACCTCCCCGCTTTTCCCATCAAATCAACCAAAGATGTGAAAATGGGAAAGCTAGGACGAATATTCCGCTGCTTCATTTCCTGAAAAAGTTTAAGAGCAGCATCCAGGCGACCAGATCTCGCCAAGCTTGGTATCATTAACTCATAAGTCGACCTATCTAACAAGCATTCACATGCTTCCATACTCTCATACACCTCGACCGCCTTATAAGGCAAACCCTTATTCAAATACAAGCCTATAAGATGGTTATAAGTTTGTGTATCAATTTTACAACCAGCTTCCTGAATCTTCTTAAAACAATAATATGACGACTCTAATTTCTCAGCCTTGGCTAAAAACTCAATAACAAGATTATAAGCACTTAAAGAAGCAATACCAGTATCAACAGAATCATGAATCATGATATCAAACAATGATTGAATTCTATCAAAATCCCTACTTTTATTCAATGAATCTAACAATAGTAAATAGCATTCATCATTAGGAACATACCATGATTGCCTCTTAGCCCATTGGAACAAGCTCATTGACATATCACCATCATTGATAATCTTAATTGCTTGAATAACATGAGTTATCTTAGGTACAAATTGAAGGTTATCCAACTGGGTTTCCATTTCAGGTCCCCATTTCCATCTCTTGACTATCTCTACAAGTTTTGTTACTGCTGAAGCATTCAAAAATGGCTTCTTAATCCCACCAGACATTACATGGTCATCAATACCAGGTTCGACGGAACGAACACCTTTACCAGTGTAAAGAACACCTCCCTTTTCATCTAAATACTCTATTTCCTCAGTCCATTCGCTGGAATTAGGGTTCTTAGTACAATAGCTTCTTACAAATTTAGGGGTTTTTTCTATGCTGATAGTATGAAAAATTGAACGGGAAACCAGATGAATTGGCAACGATTTGAACAATCTTTTGTGATCATTTTCTAAAATGTCACCTGAATTAGGATTGTGCGTGTAAACAGAAGCAACACAACTGGGATATTTGCGGCGGAGAGTGAGGTTTCTCCGGCACAAAATTCTACAATGAAGCATGTTACAGTCTACTGTGAACTAACGATTTGCGTCGACAAATTCAATCCATGTGTATCAGATCATTCAAAATCTTACGTTTGCAACCCTAATTCAAAAAGCCCTAAACCCCTGTGCGGTCAATTTTTGTTTTGATAGTGCAAGCATAGAATTATTTTTCTTTTATATATCGGTTGATAATTTAATCTTTACCATAAATTTTTAATGGTGGAAAAGAAAGCCGATCAATTTTTTATTTGTTTGTGTGGACAAAATTAAAAGACGTGTAGTTTGAAAAATAAAATACTTAAGAATAATGCTTAAAAAATTGATTTACGATTATCTGTGTAAAAATAATTTTGCAAAATATTTTCTCACATTAGAATGTTGTTGAATTATGGTTTTATTTAAGCTAAATTGTGAATATTATTTGCAATTTTCTTCATCAAATTGTCTCAAAATTCATATGATATGGTTAATAATATTAGTAATTATACTACATAGATTCTCATGTAAAGCACGGATATTATAGATATGTACTGACAGAATCTGGAGAAAAGCTTCTAGCACATGCAAGAGTGATATGGCAATACAGAATTCATGTAATGGAGTAATCCATTAAAATACCTTGAAAAGCTGATTTAATCTCTATTGAAACAGAACAATATAAAAGAGAGAGGAGGAAGGGACAGAGCCAAGTTGAGAAGGAAAGAAAGAATCAAAAACTTAAAAAAAGAAAACAGAAAAAAGAGCCTATTTAAATACATCAAAGAGGAGTTTTTATATCCTCATGAGGTGGACTAATTTATGAAGTACTAATATCCTCAACATCCCCCCGCAATCGTGGCTGGGACATGCCAAGATTGGATAGTAAGTGTTTGAATTGTTGAGAGGGTAGAATCTTGGTGAGAACATCGGCAAGCTGAGAAGTAGTGGGAAGGTATGTGAGTTGAATGAGGTCCTCTAAGACTTTTTCTCTAGTAAAGTGACAATCAATAGCAATGTGTTTTGTACGTTCATGAAACACAGGGTTCTTAGCAATATAGATAGCAGATTGATTGTCACAATGGAGGGTCACTGGTTGTAGGTGAGAGATGCCAAAGTCAGCTAAGAGTCTAACCATCCATGTTACTTCAGAAGCTGCATTTGCCATTGCTTTGTATTCTGCTTCTGAGGAAGATCTTGAAACGGTGGGCTGCTTCTTCGATTTCCATGATATTAGTGATTGACCAAGTTGAAGAACATACCCTGAGACTGATTTCCTAGAATCAATGCAGGATGCCCAGTCTGAATCAGAAAAGGCCTGCAAAACAAGTTTGTCGGAGCCTTTTAGAAGAATACCCTGCCCTGCTGTGTGAGCAACATAGGAAATAGTATGGTGAAGAGCCAGTAGATGTGGTTCCCTAGGTTGTTGCATAAATTGACTAAGGTGCTGAACACTGTAGGCAAGATCAGGCCTAGTGTGGGTGAGGAAATTCAATTTGCCTACCATACTTCTATAGTATGTAGCATCAGGAAGTAAAGTACCTTCAATGGAACTGAGTTGTAAATTGAGAGGCAAGGGAGTCACAACAGACTTGTATGAAGATAGACCAGCAGTTGCTAATAAGTCTTTAGCAAACTCGTGTTGACTAAGAATGATGCCATCATGAACATAGGAGACCTCCAATCCAAGGAAATAATGTAACCTGCCAAGGTCCTTTATACTGAAAACATTATGCAAGTGAGCTTTCAAATTAGAAATTATGGTAGAATCATTTCCTGTGAGTATAATGTCATCAACATAGATAACAGCTATGGTGATAATGGTGCCTTGATTTTTGACAAAAACAGAATAATCATTTTTTGATTGTTTAAAACCATCTAGAACCAATTTATTATGAAGCTTAGCAAACCACTGCCTAGAAGCTTGTTTTAATCCATAGAGAGACTTTTGTAATTTGCAGACTTTGTTACCAGGATTAGGAAGGCCATCAGGAAGTTTCATGGAAACTTCTTCATAGAGGTCACCATGGAGAAAGGCATTATTAACATCTAGTTGATGTAATTCCCATTTTTTTTGAACTGCAACTGCAAGAAGTGCTCTAATAGTAGTGATTTTAACAACAGGGGAGAAAGTCTCATCATAGTCAACTCCATGTGTTTGTGTGTAGCCTTTAGCTACAAGTCGAGCTTTAAACCTTTCCACAGAACCATTTGCCTTGAGCTTGATTTTATAGACCCATTTGCTTCCTATTGGTTTCTTCCCAGGAGGAAGATCAACAATAGACCAAGTATCATTATCCTTTAGAGCAGCCAATTCAGTGTCCATAGCAGATATCCATCGAGGATCTTTAGAAGCTTGCTTATAGGAAGTTGGTTCAACCAAATGTTTATGAATATCAATGAATGATGCGTGTGTATTAGGAAAAGCATTAGAGCTAACTAGGTTACACCAGTGTTCTGTAGTTGGATTGCTTCTGTTGACAGTTGAGCATATGTAATCTTTCAAATAAGAGAGAGGTTGAGGGACCCTGCTAGAAACTCGAAGGGGGACAACAGCAACTGACGGTGCAGGATTAGATGAATTGTAATCAATAGTTGTAGAAGAAGTGGAAGAATCAGTAGAGGTAGAAGAAGGAATAGAAGTTGTGGATGTGTCTAAAGAGCTGGATATTTCTGAGAAAGGATCATAAAAGAAGTGAGATTGAGTGTCAGCAGGTAAGAAAAACTGTAAAGGCTTAGTAGAAGAAGAAGATTTAGTGGGATGATGGTGGTAAGGGAAGTGTTTTTCATGAAATATGACATCTCTGCTAACAAAGATTTTATTTGTGTTCATATTCATAATGGTATATCCTTTTTGAGTGAGTGAGTATCCAAGAAAGACACAGGCCTCTGCCCTTGGATCAAATTCGGACCTGTTTACCTTGGATGTGGAAACAAAACAAAGGCATCCAAAAGCTCTAAGATGATCAACTTTGGGAATGGTGTTATACAAGAGTTCATAAGGAGATTTATGTTTTAGAACTGAAAGAGGCATTCTATTGATAATGTAAGTGGCACAAAGAATACATTCACCCCAATATAAAGAAGGCAAATTAGCTTGAAAAAAAGTGCTCTTGCTGTTTCCAATAAATGCTTATGCTTCCTCTCCACTGCTTCATTCTGTTGAGGAGTGTCACTACAGCTTGTTTGATGTGTAATACCGTTTTTGTAATACAAATCTTTGATTGGGCCATCACAAAGCTCTTTAGCATTATCAGTTCTTATAATATGGACAGTAGTACCAAACTGAGTCTGAACATAATGCAAAAAATTATGAAGAATAGGAACTAAATCAGTTTTATATTTCATCAAATGCACCCAAGTATACCTAGTGAAATCATCAACTATAGTAATGAAAAGTGTACATCCTTTGGAAGATACATGTCTATAGGGACCCCATACATCAACATGTAAAAGCTGAAAAGGCTTAGTACTTTTTATGTCACTTATAGGAAAAGATAACCTACATTGTTTGGCTTGTGGACAGATTTGGCAAATTGTATCTGAACAAGCTTGTTTAGACTTTAGACTAGGAATTACATGAGAGAGCTTTGCAAAAGGAAGATGCCCTAGCCTGAGATGCCAGAGCTTAGCTTGCTCATGATTTTTATTTGAACTTGTAGAAGCTGTATAGGCTGAAGAAACTGGTGTAACAAGTTGCTGCTCAGTTATTATTGAATCTGCATTTGCATAGTATAGACCTGACATCAGTTTACCAAGAACTATTATCTTGGTCAAGGTAGGTCCCTGTAGAAAACAACTATGAGAATTAAACTTTGCTTCACAACTCATGTCAAGGCATATTTTGTGTAAAGAGATTAGATTAAAATGAAACTCTGGTACATATAGCACATCTTGTAGTACAATATCAGCATTGAGTTTAACTTGACCAACATGTGTAATCAATACTCTTTTGTAGACCTGGGAAAACGGTCGGTCGGTCGGGTTTTGGGTCGGATCAATTTCGGTCGGGTCATTTTCGGGTCGGGTCAGTTTCGGATCAGGTCAGTTTCAGGTCGGATCACTCTGGGTTTCGGGTAGGTTCGGATTGACCCAACGGGTTACCATAAAACATTAGAATATCCAATCGACTAATTCAACATAAAAAAAATCATTAAAATGTCTAAAAAAAATCATTAGAGAAATTACATGTACGATTTTCAAAAAATAGTTGGTATGTCAGGTTCATTTAAGTGCAAGAAAAATAAGGGAATTAATACTTATTTTGAAAGACTTGTAAGATACGCGCTTTATAAAAGTTATTTTGTTTATTTTAATTGTAATGTTAGATAAAACTGACGTTAAAATTATCTTCACAATTTTCATGTTGGAAAGATATACAACTAACTAAGTACTTATTTCGTCTTATAAGATACGCGTTTTATAATTTAGGGTAGCGACATTCGTTTTTTGAAAAGCTCATTCAAACGTGCGAAACGTTCGTATAAATTATATTGATTTGCTTACTGAAATGTAGAAGAATTAAAAACTCATTTGACTGATTTAACAAGATACATGTATTCAATTAAGATGATTATAACGTCCTGTTTTTAAAGAAAAATAATTACGATGGCTAAAAAGACGTTAAATACGTGTTTTTTAAGATCTATTGATAAGTTTTAGGGTTCAAGTGATATACTCAGTATGTTGAGATACTTTGAAAACTAAAATTTTATTTGAAATGAATTCTAACATTGAAATTACTCTAAAAATTGATATTAAATCTGTCAAAACGGGTCGGTTTCCGGTCGGGTCATTTTCGGTCGGGTAATTATCGGGTCGGTCATGTTTCGGATTAAGTCGCTTTCGGGTCGGTCGGGTTCGGGTTTTGTCGAGTCGGGTCCCGGGTTCATTTTCGGGTCGGATCAAATTTTCCCAGGTCTACTCTTTTGCCATCAGAAATAGTGATAAAATTATCTTTATTAGGCAATAATTTGTAAGAGGAAAACATACTTAAATTATAACAAAAATGATATGCGGCGCCACTATCAATAATCCAACTACTAGCATAGTGAGAAGATAAGCAAAGTTTACCTGCAAAGAAAGCATTATGAGAGGAGCTTTCTGCAGGACCTTGTTTGGCAGGTTCAATCATCTTTGGTTTGTCAAGGAGTTTTAGGATTTGTGTGTACTGTTCTTTGGTGAAGCTGGTATGAACCATATCATCTGTAGAAGCTTGAGTATCTGGTGTGGTGGACTCTCCTAGTTGAGTGCAGTGAGCAAATTTCTTCTGAGGAGGATATTTTTGATCCTTATGATAACTATGAAGTTTGTAACACTTGTCTATGGTGTGACCAACATAATGACAGTGATCACAATGCAGCAGATAATGCTTTTTATAATTTCCTCTTCCTGTAGTGAAACCTCCTTTGCCTTGAGTAAAACTTCCTCTGAGAGTATTGTAACCACCTCTATCTTGATCATTTCTTGAATATTGAGAATCATATAATCTTATTCTATCTGCAACGAAAGTCATTGTCTCGGAGCTACTGGTTTTGACATCACTGATTTGTTTGTGTTTTTGCTCTTGAAGAACAATTTTGTAAGCTTGTGAAATTTGAGGTAAAGGATGCATCATAATGATGTTACTCCTTGTTTGTCTATACTCATCTTTGAGTTTCATGAGGAATTGAATAAGCCTTTGATCTTGTAGAATCTTTAGAAATTTGGCAGTAAGGTTACAAGCACACTTGTTACACTCACATATAGGCAAAGGACAGAAATCATCGAGTTCATCCCACAAAACCTTTATTTTTGAGTAAAACTCAGCCACATTGTCATCTTCCTGTTGAATGTTGGCTATTTCCTCTTGTATAGCAAACAATTGAGTAGAGGAAGTCTGTCCATATCTTTCCTCTAAATCTTGCCACATTCCACTTGCAGTCTTAAAAAAGAAAATACTCTTAGCTTGAACTGGTCCCAAGGACTTAAGAATCCAGCCAATAACCATCTCATTGCATCTGACCCATGCCTTATAGGTAGGATCAGTTTCTGCTGGTTTAGGAAGGGAGCCATCTACAAAACACATTTTATTTTTTGTAGCCAAGCCTATTATCATAGATCTCTTCCATGTTATGTAATTTTCTCCTTCAAGCTTCTCACTAACAAAAGATTGTGTTGTATTATCTGATGGATGAATAAAGAAAAATGTACTAGGATCTGAAGTGAACTCTAGAATACGATTATTAAGAGTATGAGTTGTGTGAGCAGATTCTTCAGACATTGATAATGTGTTTTGAGAAAAAAAACAAAAAAAAAAAAAAAAAAAAAAAAAGAGAGAATGTAATGGTGATATGAGAAGTCAAAGAATGAGAAAAGCAGAAGACCAGAAAAGAAAGATTGCAATCAATTAACAAAGGTAATTAAGATGAAATATGTGAAGAACAATATGTAATCAAGATTACAATCAACAGCAAATGTAATCAATTAGATCGAATACCTAAGCAGAAAACAGATCAAAAGGAAGGGGTTTTAGGTTTTTTTTTTTTTTTTTTGCCCTAATGTGCGAAATCAGGAGAAAGATTGATTAAAAGAAATGTGAGCTAGCCAACGGAATCGATTATCTTGCAGCACAAAGGTACCCCTATGATTATCTGTTTCTTGAAGATTTGATGATCGAGTACCGTAGCAATCTGATACCATGACAGAATCTGGAGAAAAGCTTCTAGCACATGCAAGAGTGATATGGCAATACAGAATTCATGTAATGGAGTAATCCATTAAAATACCTTGAAAAGCTGATTTAATCTTTATTGAAACAGAACAATATAAAAGAGAGAGGAGGAAGGGACAGAGCCAAGTTGAGAAGGAAAGAAAGAATCAAAAACTTAAAAAAAGAAAACAGAAAAAAGAGCCTATTTAAATACATCAAAGAGGAGTTTTTATATCCTCATGAGGTGGACTAATTTATGAAGTACTAATATCCTCAACATGTACTGATATGATTATATTAATATTATTTTATAATATTAATTCATATTGAATATAAACTTGATCATTGAGTCTTCGTACCCCTCCGTTTTCTAATGTTCTTTCCGTTTAGAATATTCTATTTTGGGGAGAGAAATTTGATTAAGATTTTTAAGATATATATAGATGATAAAGTATATCCATGGGAGTTCTCGTTAGATTCGTCTTACGCTTAATGTATACTTTTTTATTCCATATTTTTTATAATATGTATTTAGAGTTATTAAGGCTCGAAAATTGCTTTGGAAAATGTGCAAAAAGTAAATGGGAAGAACAAAAAAAAGGAGGGAGTATTTGTTATATAAATATAATCATCAAAGTGAAGAAATAATTTGTTATACAACTATATTAAAAACATTTATGTGAAGAAATAGACAAAAAAGAACCATCAATCATTAAAAATTTATCAAATTAATTATCGTTAAGCTATATTGATGAAATTATAAAATCCAAGTAAGTCAAAAGATGTCTGTTACGAGTTTTAATATTAAATTTTAAATACTGTAATTTTAACATGCAATAAAATACTCTATTTATATTAAAAATATTTTTTTTTATGATTCCATCATTGAAAGATTATATACTTTCCACCAATATATTACATTTTAAGTAGATTTTTATCATGTATGATTAATTATTAAAAAATTATAAATGAATTATAAATATATAAACTGAATATAACATATTACTATAATATAATTTTTGAGCTTAATATGTAAGATTATATATATGAAAATAGAAAATTAATATTTTATATTTGTCTTTTTTTGGTTGGATCACGTCAGTTTCGATAATGGTTTAGTGAATTAAGTTTTAATTTTTCTTTATGATTTGGGATAAAATAATTTAGGTTTACATAAGGAAATATATTGTATCAACAGATCACATGTATTTATAGTCAATTAACAAATATTACATGTTTTTGATGTTTTAATTGTTTCCTTAATATGAACTTAAGTATCAAAAATTTTCATGTCAATGACAGAAGATAGGAGAGAAGATTTTTAATAAAATTATGACATGTGTTCCAAGTCGTTTCTTAATTAGTATATTTTATTGATGATCTAGATATACTACAAATAATGTTAGTGATTCTATAACTTCTATTCTGAAAAAATGGTTGACATTATTAGTCGCTTTTGTCTATTTGAACATAGTATGATTAGGTAATATACGATCTCCTTAATACTCCCAAACTATTTCCCTCACATATTAAGCCTGTCGTTTTATCTGAATATAACTATCTTCTTGAATTTTATATATGAGTAAGCCTCACACCATAATGTTTGTATGTCATTGTTGTCACCTCTTTACATTCTATAATTTCACTTGTGTTGTTAATCACTTTTTTTGGAATAGTGGTTATAGTTTCATATCAAATATAAAATAAAAATTAGGAAAATTTATCAAAAAATACCTACAAAAACTTTTTTTTTTGTTAAAAATTACCTTTTATCTTCATTTTTGTCAAGAACTACTTTTTATTTTCTTTCTATTCAAAACTACCTATTAAAATACATTTGTTTGTCAAATACTACCAACTAATAGATTTTGACAAACAAATGTATTTTAATATGTAGTTTTTCAAAACAAATGAAACTTAGTAAGTATTTTTGACAAACAAATGTGTTTAATAAGTAGTTTTGACTTTCATATTCAAGGTAAGATTTTTGAAATCTTTTTATAAAAAAAGTATTTTAATAAGTGATGTTTGTCAATAAAGAAAATAAAATGTAGTTTTTGATAAAATTTAAGTTTTTATAAACTTTGACAGTATTATCTAAAAATTAGCCAAATATAGTGAATATTCTCTCAACCCTTTGACCACATTCCTTTAGTCCTTCCCGTGAAGGAAGTACAGGTATAAATTATTCATCACCTTCTCTCACCCAAACCATATTTTCGAGCGGAATATTAATTATGATGATGATTAATGATAATGATGATCTCTTGAACCTTAGCCTACCCATCCTATTGAGATGACCATTAATTCCACTTTTGATTCTAATTAGTGATTTAAATGAGGGCCCGCTTGAGATAGACACAACATGACAATAAGGTACATCCGGCCAATTAAATAAAAATAGTCTCAACATTAGACCGTCTCTCACGAGAATTTGTGATTTATGATAACCTTAATTCCACTGAAAGTGCCAATACAAAGATGTCAAACACTACTTATAAAAATACATTAGGCCAATCAACTAGGCCAGGAATGCAGGACTTTAAAGCAATTTGTCTACTATGTAGGCTCATAGCCAACAAAACAATGCTATACATTTCAGAAATTACAATTATCTCCAGCGAACATTATCCTACTTGATGTTAATGATTATGTATAACTCTTCAGAGTTTCAAGATGTACATGAACAAGCAATTCTGTAGCATGGTAGAGCCAAGACATAACCTACATGATATTGTACAACATTTCCAAAAGTATATTGCACACTAATTGTGACATGAAATCAGCAACCTTAACTTTCCATCAACAAAAGAAAAAAGATAATTAAAAGACTACACCACCGGAAAAAACACAGGAGGCGTAGAGAGCTTCATACAGGAAGGTTGTCCAAAGGTCTGATGGCTGCAACACTGCCAAACTCGGGCTGCATATACTTGTCATGAGTGACCTTCAAGACTCCTGAACTAGCAGCTTTATGGATTCGCAGGATCATCTCTGCACATTCTCTGTAGGCAATAGAACATGAGTTGAGTTGAACTGCGTAAGTCACAGTATCAGTATAACATAATTCAACAGCTAATTCACTTTTTGATTTGCCATTCGCATAAAATGGCCCAAATATAGCCCAAACCATAAATTGCGTTTTACGATTGCAATTCGTGAGAGATTAACGAATCATGTGACACAGCACTGTATATAGGGTTTTGCAGCTTTTGACAATATCACATGATTCACTAATCTCACGAATTGCGAATCGAAAAAAGCGAATTAAGGTTGTTTTTAGGCTATTTTGGGCAAATTTGAGCGAATCGCGAATTCAAAAAGCGAATTAGCTAACGAATGATGTTAAACTGGTTTTTGATTTTAAAACTTGCCTCATCTGAAGTTTGTCATAGCGTGCATGCTTTCCAAGCAATGGAGTCCATGTTGGAACCGTATGTAGGGTACAACGGGCAACGTAGACAGCTGAAGCACATAACAATGATGGCCTGAACCTCAAGGCTTCGAATTCAACCAAGCATAATTCAATGAGATAGTATGCAAGATGTTCATGCTAGAAGCCAAAGTTTAAAAACCTGCAAGTTAGAAACTGAAGGAAAACATAAAAGTAAACTACAAAATTTCTTGAAAAGTAAACTAACCCTTTTATTTGACTGAGAAGCCTTAAGGAACCTTAGCATGAAGACATAAGCTGTTGGCAAATTCAGCCGAAATTTTAGCTGCTTGAGAATTCCTTTTTCCTGTGAATAGAAACACTCCATATCAATACGCCATTTTTCAGCAAGAGTAAAGGTAAGGCAAAATCACTAACCAAACTAGAGCTCTTGAAGTTATTCACAACTTCCAAGAAATGATCTACAATGCTCCATTATGTTCAGCTATACAATAAATCTTAAAAGCAGATATGAATAACGAAACAAAATGAATGGAGTTTCCAGTGCATAACATCAATTGCATGAGTTTTCGATTGAACATGATGCATAACTTGACAAATACACAGAAAAGTTCAACGACAATAAACAAATGAAAACGTACCGTTTCAAGCATTTGCTTTACGGTGCATGGCTCAGGTGAGATACTAATCAAGTGTTTGACCTAGACCAGACACAGAATATAAGACTTATACTCGACACCCAAAATACTCGGGAAACATATAGAAAAACCAATAATTACCCTTGGATGCCAGAAGTCCTCATACTTTGATGCAAGCAAAAGAGATGCAAGACCAACCAACTGTAACTCTTTTATCTTTACTGTAACTGTCGAAAGGTATCTATCTAGCACAGCCACTGTCAGGTAAAGTGTTTCTGGAATCAGATCAAAATGGAGGTGTACCTGTTAAAGTTTAGAAGCCATCAATTGATCTAATTTAAATTAAGCATATGCATTCAACAAGGTAAAATGGAAGAGTTAATTTTTTAATAGAATCACCAGCTACTAACCACCAACCTCAATAAGCCAATTAATCAACAACCCTCGCATCTGAGGTGTAACATCTGATTGAATCCTCATATAATTTTCCATTGGTGTACTCTGTGCCTGCAACAAATAAATGACTTAAATTTCATGTAAACAAAAGCAAATTTTGTCCAAGCAAATCATTTTTTAATGAAAATATTACTGATAAAGATCTCTTAAGTAGGCAATTACAAATTTAAATTTTCAGAGACCATTTTGTCCATATCCAATTGCCCGCCATTTGATATCCAAACACAATCAACACAAGATAGATTTGCATGATTATTAGGGGGCACAGTTGGGTTAATCCATCATGATTACCATCAGGCTATAGCAAGAATGTGCAGCAAATTCAAGCTAATATAAATTCTCAGTTACACAGCTATTTATACAACTTAATACTTAAAGGTATGTTCTTCTGAAGTTACATTGCACATTTGTATAGCCAAAAAAGGCAACCACAATATGGTAGACGCCAAACATTTACAAGAAATAGGAATCAATAATTAATTGATCAAGGGATATTATTATATGATGACTATTACCTCCATTGTCCAATAATACTCATAGATGTCATCAACATATTCCGCAGCTTCAAGAGGATTACCCTCATCATCAATATTTGGAAAATGTTCATCTTCCTTGGCTTCATTTCTCACTTCTAGTAACTGCATTATAAATCCTTGCTTTTATAAGACTGCTAAATTCCTATTTTAGACATTAATAGTAAAGTAATTAATGGATTTGACCTTTGATCTTGATATCAGTGAAGATGTATATGATTTCCTGCGTCTAGATCTTTTACTAGCTGTGATGTCTGATGATTGTGGCTTTAAGGTATCACTACTTTGTGTAGGAATTCCTCTTTCAACAACTTTTTCACAAGAAACTATAGGGTTAGAAGTCTTTGCAAAAGATGCAGCAACCTTCGCTCTTCTGGCAGGATATCCAAGAGGCTTGCCTAAAGTACACATGCTCTTAGATTTTATGTTCTTTTGGTTATTAGACATATGTACACTGGTTCTGGCAAGTGGCTGCACCAAAAAATGAAAGCATTAGCTACCAAGAGTTGCAATGTAAAGTATATACTAGTCTCAAAATCACAGAAGTAAAAAAAAGAGCTAAAATTGATCCTCAATTGCATGTACAAATTCAAAATCCTCTGGTAACAGATCTAAACAACATAAGTGAAAAAGAACATGTAAATCATTCGGCCCTGTTTATACGCAACAAGCCAAAAATGGAAACAAGAAGGCAAAGACACAAATAGATTTAGGTAGAAAAGAATATAATTAACAGCCTCCATAGTCCATATTCATACACGGATACATCCATTGAGTAAGTGTAATGATTGGCATAGTACATTAGTATCATATTTGTTCATCTAACAAAGAATTTAGCAGCTTTAAGCAGTCTTCCAAAACAAAATTTAGAATGATTGATGTGGTAACGTAATTATGATAGGGATCTTCAATAAACATGGCCCATGAATACTACAATAGCAAAAATGTTCTACGCCAAATCATAGAAATACAGAAAAATTGGACGTAACTGCATACTAGAATTACACAAACTAGACTAAACCGTTTATTAACTTGGATAATTTATGGTGTTCTAAAAACGAAGTTGCCTTCCCTTAGAATCTCCAAAGCCAATAAACTAGGTTGTAATAGGTTCCAACAAAAAAGGTTGGTCATTGCTTTCAGTTTTCCAGAAGTTAGTTCATAGACAATTCACTTGTTGCAAATACATCAAAATAATGTGTCATTTGTAATACTTCCTCTTCTTTAATCGCTATGTTTTTCCATAAAAGCTCTCAGATAAAAAAGAGCAACGATGAGATTAAAATAAGAAAGTAACAGAGCGCAGTAATATTATCGTAAATTGTATCATTATAGTACAACAACAACAATAACAACAATGCTAGAGCCTTAGTCCCAAAAGATTGGGGTCGTGTCACGAATTCATAATAGAACTGGTCAGAAACTTTATAAGAAACTTCAAAGGATTAGATCCCCCCCCCCCCCCCCCCCAAAAACAAAAACAAGAAAAACTCCACTATTGTCCGTTCCATTAGAAATAAATCCAGATCATATTTTAGTTTTATAGATACTATTCTTTGTTTCTGGTTATGAAATCAGCTTGGTTTAGGCATTCGGCAAATATAGAAGTTAGAACCATGACTCGCTCAAAGCCAAAATGCAGGTGCTAGTAGGAGTTTGGAAAAACTATCATTTCAACATAGAAATACGAACTAAGAGAGAATTTTATCAAATTCAAGGGCATGGTTGGGGATGATGAAAAAAAGTAAAAAGGCATTGTCCTAACAACTTCACATTCTAGGGTTTGGTTCACTGTTTCTTCATTTCCTTTCTCCAGTTTGTTGAACCAAAAAAGCCTCAAACCCCTCTTTCCCTCTTCCTACCCAATAGCCACTTCACTTCTAATGCACCACCAACCAGCACAACTACCATGTATCAACACATTCAGCCTCCATCCCAACCACAACCACCTACCATCCACCACAACCTAGCCCCCTGCAAAATATGCACTAACGAAACCGTAGCTACAAACCATATGAACATAACAACCAAGACCTACAGAGACCTACCTAATCCACAACCTCAATCACGATTTAAAACAAAAAATCCCCACCACTTTAAACAATGTGTACCCACAAACACCCAAAGTAGGCCAACTAAAATTAGCTCTGACATAACCATCGCCACATGACTCTCCAACCGCATCATGCTTCCTCAGCAAGACTACAACTACTTATTAGATACACTTATTGATGTTTGTGGCTACGGACTTCAATAATCATTGAAGAGAACAAAAATCTAGACTTGTAATCATTGACCTAGGGTGGAGATCAGTTGATTTTCATGGATAGCTGAATTTAGAGGTTCCTTTCCTTTTCGTCAAAATGAACAAAATGGCCCCCCAATACCACAAGAGAAGTTATCGGTATAAGCATCTATTCACGGTATAAATACCTTGGTTTCCAAAAAAAGCGCCTAAGGTACGCCTAGGCGTGAGTTGCACCAAGCGACCAGAAAAAAGCCTTAGAGACTCGAGGCACCTTAGTTTTAAAAAGCGCAAGGCGTACCAAGGCGCTAAAGACCATAGAGTTTAGGCACAAAGCGCAAGGCAAAAGCGCGAGCTTTTTGTATGAAAGGTACACTTTTTCGCTAAAGCTTAAAAATCAATTTTAAAACATGTAATGCTTCAAACAACATGATATTCATATTTTAGTATCAACAAACTAGAAAATATTTATTATTCTTGCGATAAACACCACTTTAGCAAAAAACTATTATAATGGGAAAACGATGAATTGCCAAAAAAATTTTCATCTTCGCATGCTTTTTTTTTCTTAAAGAAACAACAGGTTTTCGAACTTCATATTCAAGTAAATTGAGTTTCGAGTTTAACTTCTTTTTCGAAAAACCAAGCATAAGTTAATTACCCAACCTAAAAAGGAGGCACACACGGCGTGAAGCGCATCGAGGCGCTAAGGCGCACACCTCTTGTAGTGGACTTTACCTCACCTAGCCGAAGCGTTTTCAGCCGAGCGTGAGCTCGAGGCGCAAAGCAAGGTGCGCTTTTTAAAACTAAACAAGGCGCGGCGCAATACAAGAGGTGAGGGAGAGGTGTACGCCTCATGCGCCTCGTGTGTGTTACAATTTGTTTTTGCTTATTTTAAGTTGAAGGTATTAAAATACTTGCCTTTGCTTGATTTACTAGATTACCCTTAAAGAACTAGCTATTTTTTGAATTTAAAAGAGAAAAAAACCCCTTTATTTGAACAATGATTTCATCTACTCCTATTGCATCTTCATACCCTTTGGATCTTTCAAGAGAATATGGTCAACTCAAAACTATATTATCTTATAACTTTATGTGCTAAAGTAGTGTTTATCTAACTTGCATGTTGTAATAATATGATTTTCATGTTGTTTTAACTATTAAATATGTTTTAAAATTGACTTTGGAGCCTTTTAGTGAAATTGTGCACCTCGCATACGACAACCCCTCGCTTTCACCTTGCACCTTGCGCCTTGAAAAAAAGATCTTTTGCACCTCGTGCCTCTTAAAACAAAGATAACTACATCATAATACCTTTTGCTTTTTTATAAACAATCACTTGTAGCGAAGTAAAATAAAGTAAAGTGACATGTTGTGCCTTTTTCGTCATCATTCTATGGGATGACTTGATACATCAATTTATTTGAAATTAATCTAGGAATTGGGATGACTTGATAGTTGATACATTTTTTCATCTTTGTGGTAGTAGATTAGTAGAACAGACTATTAGCAACGACATACGCATAGAATGTCCGGTAAAAGAAAGCTAAATTAATTCATAGGTAAGCGGAGAAAAAGGAATTTATAATCAAAAGGCCCAATCCCTAAAAGATAGATGCAAATATTACATAATCTCCTTATCATAAAAAGTAGTTATATCAAAGAAATTTGTGTTGCTATGGTAGTTAACCATTGTTTGGCTCGACACTTTTGATAGTCTATTAAATCACTAATAATCATTTACTCAACTTGGGTAAAAAACTTCCACAAAAGTTTTCACGAGATCCCTATCACTTACACTTACACTTATATGTAATAAAAAACTCATTTCAACAAAAAGGAGATGCCCATAAAATATATTATCAAGTACCTTGACTGATATTTTTAGCCCTCCACGTACATCCTTGATTGTTTGCTTTCTCGTGGCCCTGCAATAGGTGGAGTTATATGAAAACAATTATATATGAGACCCTTGAATTACAAAATTGAAGCTCTACATAGATAATCAAAAGCAATGCATTTGATTTGTTTCTAAGTCACAAATATCATTTTTAAAACAAAAACATTACAATAAAAATTAATCCACTTGGCATAAAAAATAGTTTATAGATTAATGGAGCACTATCAATATTATTTTCGTAAGGTGGTCTTGCCGGCTTTGAGTGTGAAAAGATTGCTTTATATCTAAAGCAGTGAAACTTTCATGTTAAAAACATAACTTTCTATGCTATTTAGCCAAAAATAAAATGGGAAACTAAGACTTCCTTAAATTCCCTTTTATTAGAATCATCACCAACTACCTATGCTATATACATTCCAATACTTAGAAATTCAATTTATGATCATAACCAAGGAAAACAAACACTAGAATTAATGATGTAAAAATTTCATTCATCATGCACAACCAAAAAAGACACTAAAATTTTCACACATTCTAGTAATAAACATAACTAAAGAAAATTATTCCTAGCCTTTGAGTCATCAAGTAGCAGGTTCCAACACATGGTTGTAGCTATAAAATTCCTTGAGCATCTAAGAAATTCCAATGAAAAAATTGATGACTTCTTGAACTTTACCTTACAAATACCCAACCTAGTCCTAGTTACAACCAATTACAAATTATATGAAATAATAATTCCAATGGTGTAAGTCAACCATGACAAGGAAATAGAACTTAAAACATTTTCCTCGAAACCTCAAACTTCAAATACTCCATTTGTTCTTTTTTGTGTGCCCACTTCACTTCTAGCACAGATTTCAAAGCAAAATTTAAGCTTTAATGTTTCTAAACACACCATTAAAAATTATAAAAATTTTATAATTAAAAAGTATGCATTAAGACCAATTTAACAAGATCTCACATTAATATATTAATATATTTTATTTTCAATATATCCCTTAAAACCTAATTTAAATATATTTATCTTAAAGTAAAAAAATTTTAAACTGGACAAACAAAAGGGATCGAAGGGAGTATAAGCTAATCACAACAAAACATAAGCAATCTTATGCAACATGTTGTATCCTTCATCATTAGAAAACGTGATGTACAAAAAATGTAAACACCAATAAAACAATCATTCAACTGTCATCCATGATCAAACACAACTTTAGGAACCAAGCATAACAATAGCAATTCCAAATAAGCAATGTACAAATACTCACTTCAGTATGAAGTCATCGTTCAATTTTTCCTTAGGAGCTTTGCCTTTGAGATTGCTCACTTGTATTATAGATTTTCCGAAAGCCCTTGCTTTTACTGAAGCAAAAAACAAAGAAATGTGAGAAGATCAAACATTTATCAACTTTTTTTGCCATTTTCCTTATTATTGAAACCAAGGGAAGCTTGAAAATTATCCAAACTCACCTGGAAAACCAATTTTTCTAGTAGATTTTTCTGCACTTCTAGTATGTCCCTGACAATAAAATTACTCAATTACACTAGTTGAGATTTTAACGGAAAGACTGAACTAAAAAAATATCGTTACTCAAATAAAAATCTAACAAGTAAATAAATAAGTTGTGCGCACAGAGCACTTTAAGTTCTATATCTATTGAGATTACCTAAGATGGAAAAATAAAGGGGAAACTACCTGCAAGTCACTAGAATCAGACTTCATTACTGGTGAAAGAGATTTCCTATAAACAAGTCAAGACCAAAAAACAAATGTGAACAACAACATTAATATGCCGGAAGAATAGTAGAAGGGAAATGTATTATGAAACCAACCTTGCAATGATATTACTTATCTTGGAAGTCCGCCTGAAAAGAAATATGGTTCAGTAAAATTAACTCTAAATTGTACTTATGTTTATTAGAACAAAAACATGATTTTTCAGTGTACAATTCAGGAACATAAGATCAAATACCTTGTCATGGTTCCCATAGTTTCATTTACTTGGCCCCTATGGAAATTAAAAGATGACCTCAGAGTTTTGGCATTGGCTGTAATTAAGCAAAGGATGTATGATTACACATACAGACTTTAGTTGATAGAACAATCAAGTTATAAAGATTTCCAATCTACCAAATCAACACTAATATCTTTAAAATGTAAAAACCACATTTTAGGCCGATTTAAGGAATATATTGTGGTCTCGGCCTGTGACAATCATATCATCCTCTATGTCATAGCACCGCAACCATTACCACAATTGAGACCGAAATTGTTTTTTTTTTACACTAAAGAAAGAAACACAAGAGTCACGCATTTACTCACCTTTTGCTGAAGGGTTTGAGGTTTTTGAGGCTGTGACACCACGTGTCAGTTTCGCCTTAATTTTTCCCTGTTCAAAGACAAAGTAGAAAGTCAAACAAGGAAAGATAATACGAAAAACATAAACAATGGATCCATTTATATTGGAGTACTTAAAGGTTGTCCAAAATATTTTGGTCACCCATTTACATAATAGTATCACTCACCATAACAAAAGCAAGATAAAGTGATGTCTAAGTAGCCACAATGGTAAACAAAAATCTCTTATATCGTAACATATCGAAATGATAATTATTTTCAAAATATAATAAATAGTCTCAATGATGAGAAAAAATTTTGTAACAATACACCAACAACTATATTTTCAAGGTAATGCAACATGTCAAGGGCTAATTGTGAGATTATGTTAATGGTTAAGTGAGAGACTATCGTGTACTTAGTGTATTAAACCTAGGTCTCCAAACACTCACCCCCATCCCTATGTCTTCTTCTCTCTGCTAGGATATTATATTATTTAATCTTCCTTCTTTAAAAAAGTCCACAATGATACTGAATAAAGCACATAAAAATCATAAAAATTAAAAAAAGAGAACTTATATTTCTTTACAAGGGTACTAAAGTAACACATTTTCATTCATGGGATTATCAATCTTATCAATAAGAAAGCACTAAGCACTCTAAGTTCTATATCTAAGGAGAACAAACTAACAAGGAGCAATAAAGCGGAAGCTACCTGTAAGTCACCATAATCACACCAATTAGCTCTCATCACTGGTGGAAGAGAATTCCTATAATCCAGTCAAGACCAAAAAACAAATCAGAACAACGATATTAATATGCCAGAAGAATAGTATTTCGGAAACATATTATTTAACAAACCAACCTTGTAATTATATTAGACTTCATGGAAGTCTGCCTGAAGAGAAATATGATATTAAAAAAATTAATCAATTACACTTATACTTATTGGAACAAAACCCAGGGAACACAAATTGACTTCGGTGTGCTATTGAGCAAACAAGAGATGAAATACCCGAGCATAGTTCCCCTACTTTCATTTACTTGGACCCCATGAAAATTTGAAGATTCCCTCAGAGTTTTGGCATTGGCTGTAACGAAATAAGTAATGTATGATTGGTACATAAATTGAAATTAGTTGATAGAACAACCATGTTATAAAGGTTTTCAAAACCACCAAATTAACACTATAGACATTGTAAATACTACTAACAATCGCATCATCGCAACCATTACCACAATTGCTACTGGGATCGCATTTTTGCATTATGGAAAGTACTAAAAAAGCCACACATTTACTCACCTTTTGCTGATGGGTTTAAGGCTTTTGAGACTGTAGTTGTACGTGTTAGGTTTGGCTTAACATTTTCCTATTCAAAGACAAACCAAAAGTTATACAAAGTTGAACGAAGAAAAAATAATATAGAAAAGATAAACAGTGTATCCAAGTAATTTTAGTCAAGGATTTGTCCAAAATATTTTAGTCAAACATTTAGGTAGTAATTTATCACTAACCATGACAAAAAACATGACAAAGTAAGGATCAAGTAACAGCAATGATAAAAAACAGTCTTTAATATCATACTGTATTTAAAAAAATTATAATTTAAAAAATATTACAAATGGATCTTAATAATGGAAAAATATTAAATATTACACCAACTAAAAAATATTTAGGATAATGCAACATGTCGAAAATTATTTATGAAATTTTGTTACTGTCAAGTGAGCGAGACCATCGTGTACTCGGTGTGAGATGCCCAGTTCTCCAATCACTCAACCCTATCCTCATGTCTTCTCTCTGGTTTGTTATTATAAGCTTTTAATCTTCTTTATTCATAAACAAACTCCAAAGCAACATTGAGCAATTTCTTAGGTACGATACAAAAATAACACAAAAGAATTCGCATGGATTCTAAGAAAGAAAACAAGCCTATAATATATTTTTGAATGTATTCGAGCAACACACTTTTATTCACGGGATTGTTAATAATTCTTTTCAAAAAATCATTTATAAATCACTTTGCACTTTTATAAATGACCAAAACAATACTTAGTTCCTAAGATGTGATATCAACATGCAGCATCAAGAAGAGCATCACATTAAATAGTAGCACAATCTAGAAATCACACACTTCCTTAAACATTTGTTCGTGTTACAACATTATGCATACTTAAACTTAATTTGTATTAATTTTTTAAAAAAAGAACTTAGTAAATTGATGAGTCACTTATACTTCACAAATTGTTCTTATCAAAAGAATTTTTCCCTGTGTACATCCCATTTATTATTCATACCCTTTTTTTTCCTAGTCCCTACTAATAATTCCATGCAAGTGATGAAGCTTACAAAGAGACATATGTGATGAAATGGTAGTTGTATTATACTAAGATGTCTTATTACTTCAACACTTCTTACGCTTCACAAAAAGGTAATAAAGTTGAGGAGTTATAATATTTGATCACTCTCTCAACTATACAAATTTAGAATTGGATATATTGATATCCCCTTCACATCCTAAAGTTGAAAACTCAACGGATACATGTATTAAAAGTGGACAATAGTAAAAACTAGATAATACCAGCTAAAAGCAATAAGATAATTCAAAGTGTAAAGTAGAACAATTGGCATACTGTTAAAGCTTGACTAGACGAAGCAATACTACATTGAGTGCCAAATACCATTGAATTCCTGCAAAGAATGTTATGAGAAACTAATTTCACAATAAAAAATATGATTGTAACCAACTTTGCATGCAAACTAGTTATTTTTTTCAAGCTACATTGAACAGGAGACGATAAATCTGTAGAAAGTAAGCTCACTTTACAAATTATATTGGGTTTTCACATTTGTAAATGCAAAATAACTTCTACTGAGCCTTTGAATTACGATTGATAATGCAAAAGAAAACATGGTTTTCAATACACAACGAATAATTTAAAAATTGGACCTGATAGAATTTTGTATTGGTCAACTTTAAATAATCTTAGACTTCATAGGCTCAACTAAAAAACTACGCTTGTATAATTCATGTTAGGCATGCCGCAATACTATTTTTGAATATCAACTTCCAATCCAGCTAAACGATGATAGTGTCGAGAAAACCAAGATGTCCATATAGCAAGGCTAAGTGGGTGTACTTTCTAACCTTACATCAAACACTCAGCTAAAAACCCACATTACTATAAAAACCAATACAAGTAACATTAACATAATTTTGTAGGATGTCGTAAGTAGTAAGTGAAAACAATTACAAAAACTAACAGATTACACACAAAAGTAATAAGAAACTAGTCAGGATTCACTCTCACCTAGAACCACTAAGCTTGTCAAATCTAGAAGTTCGACTCTGAATATTGCTGACATCGGCTAATGCCCTTCGTCTAACCTTGGTCTTGGTCATAGTCTTGTCTGAACCAACAAGGGAGCTTGTTAAAGAAATCATGCACCAAAAAGTATTGTTGCACATATAATCAGAAGGCATACCAAGAGTATCATTGCTGCTTGTAGTCGCCTCAGTGCCACTTATATAAACCTTACTCTTAAAAAAAGAAATAACAGTTCAGCAATGAAACAATACACCATCACAAATGAAAGGGAAAAGTGCTATACTTTGTTAGTCGTGTTACTCGCAAATAGAGTCCCCTTGCCTGTGTTTGACACGAGGGAAGTCCTCCTAAAGCACAACAGTTTCATGTGTGATTTTGATGATAATGAAAGATTAGAATCTACCCAATTATATCATAATTCCTAAATTCTT
The DNA here is from genome assembly GCF_026212465.1 of Amaranthus tricolor. Lineage (NCBI taxonomy): Eukaryota > Viridiplantae > Streptophyta > Magnoliopsida > Caryophyllales > Amaranthaceae > Amaranthus > Amaranthus tricolor. Next base: position 9,907,463 of record NC_080062.1, on the reverse strand, counting down.
TCTAAACTTGCTATGACATGCAACAAAAGACCTTTTACAATGTGTATATTTACAAGGTATGGAGTTAGGGACTAATACTCTGACTTCTGTAACACAATGCACTTCAAATTTAAATACTTTGAAATACTTTATTTGTACACCAATAAAATCTATTCAAAATAGCAACATAAAATACAATATAATAAACAAATGTCCTCCTTCATGAAACATACAGCAAGACTACCTTTCAGAGTAATTTGTATGTTAATATGATTTCTTAAAGAAACATAAGCATGCATCTCTACAGATTACCAACATAGCATCTACTTTTGACAATTTAGATTTGGTATCATCGCATGCTTGAAGCCTTGAATAGGAGGTAATGGAATGTTATAATGATGTCCCTCTGATCTGATAAAATGATATTTGCAGATTTCATACATAAAATACAATATAATATACAACCTTGAAAATAAATAAAATGCATGCATTTGAAAGAACAAGATATGAACAAATAAAATCCAACCAACTTACAAAAACTTGGTATCACCATTAATGCTGTTCCGACCATTGATCTTCTTCTGCTTTTCTGAGTAAACCTTGAATTTACTCATACCAGCTATTCACAACCACAATGAACAAAAATTTAAGTAGAATCCAAAAAAAAAATGCAAAATCAAACCCAGCCTATCCTATAATTCAAAAAAAAAAAAACATATATAAAAAATTTACCATTCTTAGCAGGTCCAGAACTCTCATTTTTGGCCTTGGAAGAGACACAACGGAATGAAATTGGAGCCATTAAAATTAAAATAGAAAATAAGTATACAACTAATTAAAAAGTTAGGGTTAATTAGTACCTTTAGAATCACCATTTTTACTGCATGATCTTGAGTTTCTTGGAAATTAATGTGCAATTAACAGAGAAATTTTAGAGTGAAAAGTGAGAAATGAACAAAAAGAATTAGGGTTTGAACATCCAAAAACCTTGAATTGAAGAGAAAATTGTATTATTGGAGATGCGTTGAAAACACAAGGAAAGAAAGTGAACTTTGGACAAGAATACCCCGTCCCGCCTTATATTTTTTTGAATTCAAAATAGGGATGGTCTCATGGCTAGGGGGTTCAATGGACCGTATAAGCAGTGGGCCGGACTTAAAGTAAATATGGGTCGGGCTGGGCCTGGCTGGATAAGGAAAGATCGAAAAAAATAAGATAAATAAACAATTTAATTCCAAATATAAGATTCGGGAAAACTTATGTCCCAAAATAAGCTTCCGTACGTCCAAGCCTAGCCTCGGGTAAGTCGCTGTTACTAACAGCGAATAAGAAGTAAAATAAAAATTAAAAAGTTGAAAGTCGCTGTTAGTAACAGCGACTATGAAGTTTAAAAAAAAAAAAAAAAAAAAAAAAAATTTATATATTTTACTGGGCTAAGACTCACATAACAGCAAGCCCAAAGCCAATTCACTTTAACCTTCAAACAATTATCTAATAACAGATGAACTAACTATATAAACTTGTAATTGTTTGATTTATCTTCCGATGTGGGACTGTTTTCTGGAACACATCAAAATAAATGAAACCAAAAATTAGCTCACGAATAGGGCACCGATGTGGGACTGAGGTACTGAAGAGCACCGGGAGTGGTGAAGAGAAGCTCACGAAGAGCCCTCCTGTTAGGGTCTACATTCTCAACGTTGATGCTAGCTTTCTTCGATGGATTAATAACACCAAGTGATGGATGTGTTCTATTCGTGAGCTCTTCGTGAGCTTCTCTTCACCACTCCCCGTGCTCTTCAGTACCCCAGTCCCACATCGGTGCTCTATTCGTGAGCTAATTTTTGGTTTCATTTATTTTGATGTGTTCCAGAAAACAGTCCCACATCGGAAGATAAATCAAACAATTACAAGTTTATATAGTTAGTTCATCTGTTATTAGATAATTGTTTGAAGGTTAAAGTGAATTGGCTTTGGGTTTGCTGTTATGTGAGTCTTAGCCCAGTAAAATATATAAATTTTTTTTTTTTTTTTAAACTTCATAGTCGCTGTTACTAACAGCGACTTTCAACTTTTTAATTTTTATTTTACTTCTTATTCGCTGTTAGTAACAGCGACTTACTCGAGGCTAGGCTTGGACGTACGGAAGCTTATTTTGGGACATAAGTTTTCCCGAATCTTATTTTTGGAATTAAATTATTTATTTATCTTATTTTTTTCAATCATTCGCTGGATAAGTACTCTTTATAAATAAAGTGGGCCGGGCTTATTTTTACTACCAAAAATTATTTTAATTTTCATTTATCAATTTTTAATAATTAAACTATCATTTATAATAAATAAATTAAAAAAATATTAATAATTCCATTGATTGTCATTTATAATATTTAAATTATAGATTAATTATGCTATTTATAAAGACCCGTTTTCGGCCCTTATTGAGCCCTTTTATAGCCCGCTTCATTTTAATTATAGTATAGCCTGTTTTCGGTCCAGCCTATTTTCGACCCAGCCCTTATAAAACCCTTCTAAAAACGGATTGGATAAGGGCTCAAAATGGGAGCCCAGCCCATCGAACACTCCTAGGCCCTCGTCATGGCACTCTCCTTGTCTAAAATTCTATTAGTTTCACCCTTATTGTTAACGTTTAGATCTAATTTTTTGATACACACTTAATTCTATTTTAAGGGTTTGGGTCAAGTTTTTTTTACCCAATGGATCAGAGTTGGATTTTGGGTCTAAAAAAATAAGACAAATTATTAATTAACATTATCTCGTGTCGTGAGACGACTTTAAAATGTGCTGGCACAATTTAAATTATAAAATAAAATAAAAAAGTAGTTTATAGTATTAGTTTTAAAAAATAAAAAGCAAAAAAGGGTAAAAGTAAATAACAAACGATTTCATTGCGAGGAAACCGTACAGATGCTTCAATTCTAACTTCTTCATGAAACTTCCTCATTCCATTCTTCTTCTTCCTGATCTCCCTTATTATCTTTTTATTGACTTATATGACTTGAAATTGTCCATTTTCTTCTTCTTTATTAATTCATCAATCAAACTAAAAACCTAAATAAAATCAATTTTTTTATAGAAAATAAGAGTAATTTAAAAAATGGCTGATGTAAATTATGTCTACGGTGAGTGTTATGATCAGCAATTGCAACCTCGAGAAGTCTAATCTCTGTAAAAAGATCAAATTTGGGGTCTGGAGAAGCAGAAGTTCGAGAAGATGATGTAGCGGTTCTCATTTGATGATTGATTTTTATATTTTTTTTGGTTCTATTTTTGTTTTTGCTAGCTTTATGAAAGTAAGAACATTTTGTAGTTCCTTGATGATTAAATTTAGATTTATGAAATTCAGCATTTTTGATAGTTGTTTGAAGAATATTTCTTTCATTTCTGTTTTCTTTTTCTTTTGAATTATCAAGTTTTAAATCAAATGGAATCTTGCATTTTTACCCTTAATTTCGGATTAAGATTGAGTGTTATAATTTGCTAGCGTTTTTGTTTGACATACGTGGTTTTCATTGTCATTTCTCATTTGGGCGTTTAATTTGTAAGGAACGGGAGAAGTCATTACGACAATCAATAGATCACCAACTCGAGACAATCCTTTAAATATCCAAACCAATCAACCCAAAATATCACACAACAAGAATATGAAATGTGAACAGCAATATTTCAATCACAAAGCATCCATAATAAGCGGAATAAGATGCAAGCAACACACAAAAATTATACGTGAAAAACCCCTTCGATGTGAAGGATAAAAACCAAGGGACCTCTTGAGGAGTCCACCATTAATATTCTCTTATTGATGATAAAATTGAGGGTAAAATAAACCCAATGTAGTTCACAACAATCTACAACCCACCAACAACAATAAACAATAAGAGATAGGAATTAGAGAGCAAGAGAAGTAGAAAACACCCAAAAACAGCACTTCTGTTCAGAGACAACTGTGACCTAACTAGAACTCAAGACAACGATTCAACCGTTCAAAATGAAGCTCTTGATGTCAGGAACAAGCTGCCAAAATTTGAGGATGATCCAACGGTGTCAGATTACTGAAGCCTGCCCTAAAAACTTCGAAAATGAAAACCTCACTTTTCTCTCTATTTTGTGTGTGTTGTTCTTGAAAACTACTCACCCTCTCTTGGTCACATGTTTATCACAAGATAACCCCTTTAAAACTTCTAGAGGAAGTCACAACTTAGTCTCTAAATTAGAATTAATCCAAGCTAGTAAAATGTAATAAAAATGGACCAATTAAGTGGACCAAAACAAGAAACATTTTACTTCAATTAGGCTGGACCTATAACATAATTTAGCTTTTTTTCAAGGTAAGTCATTATTTTAGATATAAGTAATTACTTTAACTCTTTAAGGTGATCATATACAACTTTAAAATAAGTAATTATTATCATTTTAAGGCTATTAATAATCATTTTAAGGTCATCATATACAACCTTAAAACGAGTACTTATAAGGTGTAGGTAATTAATTTAACAATGTAAGTCATCACGTTAAGATGATAAGTCATCACTTTAAAGATATAAGTAATCACATTACTGATATAGGGTGGCTATGTTTTGAACAAGGACCAAACTATATGCACACGTATGTTTTGAGGTTTCGAAATTCAGCAATTAAGGCTGAAAGTTTAGGTTGTAATGTAAAATATATTTTTTTTTTTGTGATTTTTAAGGGTTTTGTAATAAGAAAAATTAAGAAAAGACATGTTGAATTGAACAACTTGAAAATGGCTGATCCAAGGCTTAATTTGATACAGATTCACCACAAATTAAATCCAAGGGCTCCTAAGAACACATTCAAACTTTAAGCCAAAAGAATGAAAAGCATAGGAACTTCAACTTACTAAAACCAATCCAAGTTAAAGTAAATTGCAAAGAGAGAACAAAGGAATTTGCTCAAAGGTTGTTTTGTATTGAGAATGTAAAAATCAACTTGTGCATTACAAGAGAGCAAACATCCTATTTATACTAAAGCATTCAGCAATGAGTACAAACTTTGAAAATGAAAGTACAACCAAAATGGCAATAAAATGCAACAGCTAGTAAAAGAACAAGGAGATTTTTGCTGATTTTTTTTGTTGTCTCTAACAACTAGTTTTCTTTGGGATTTGCAAATCATGTCTTCTATCTTCTTGAGATTATTTGTGGCTGATTTGTAGGAGACATTATCATAAAAATTTCACTCAATCTTCAAAACATATGGCTGTTGTAAATCAGCTGGTTTTGAAGAATGCAACGGCTCAATTTGGAGAATCTGATTGCTTGTTTTGATCCATGCGTTTAATTGTGTAAAGGACGTCCCATTAGGAAAATAAATATTAGACTTAATAAAATAAAAATTACAACTCGACTAACTAAACATCAGACATGATTAAGCTTGATCTTAAACCTGGCTTAATCATCTCTAAGACTTTGTTTCATTATGAAAATACAAAATAAAGATTCAAATTAAAGAACAAGACTTAGTTCATGATTACAAAATTAAAAGACTTGACATTTGAACCTTGAATTTGTGCATCTTCCATATGATGAATCATGGTATTGATCCCGATTAGCTCATGAGAACTAGATGTAGGTGATCCTACATCATCCTCCCCTTCTTTGCAGAAGCTTGACCTCAAGCATGGTAACATATCCTCCTCATGGAATGGAATTAAATCTGCAACATTAAAAATAGAAGACACACCATAGCTACTAAGTAGCTCTAGTTTGTAAGCATTGTCATTTACTTTCTCCAAAATTTTTAGAAGTACATACACTTATTAGGAGATTTAACACATCATGTAAAACACACTTATTAGGAAAATTGCAAATATCAAGCTTTCATGTGTGTTGCTTAGGGCACTATTATTGGTGACCTAATATTGGGTCACATGACCCAAAAATAAGAAAAATGCTAAAAATGGTGATCTATTTTTAGGTTGATCATGCAAAAGGTTGGGGGAAAATATTAAGGAATGACCCGTTCATTTGAACGGTCATCCCATTTTTTTTCAAAATTTAATGCCACGTGTCGCAAGTTGATTGGGCCACGAAAATAGCATGCATCAGCCCCCTGACACAGCCTTCCAGACGCAGGCCACTTGGCCGCTTGTGATTGGCTATGAAAAAATAGCCGATTTTTGCCTTTAACGGCTATTTTCGTATTAAAATAATTTTTTTTTAAAAAAAAAATTATACCAACGGTCATATTTTTTCGAGATCTATAAAATGAGACCCATATTGATATTTTTTGACATAACTTTTTTTTTACATATTTTGTTCTTATTTTCCTACTTTTTTTGGTTTAAAAAAATACCAAAGTAATCATTTCAAAAATCCCAAAAAAAAAATATGGATTCAAATAACCCAAATTATGGAAGAAATCCATGTAAAAAAAAACCAAGGAAAAAATCTTCTCACAATCAAAGTGCTCAAATTCAGTATCAAAATCCTCCGTTTAATCCTCCATTTTCTCAAAATACTCCAAATTCTTCTTACTATATTCCTCAAAATAACCCAAATTCATCTTATTATGTTCCTCAAAATACCCAAAATTCTCAAACTATGTTTCACCACCATCATCAATCTCACAATGTCAACTCTAATATTGATATGTATTCAACTCCAATAAGGGGTGAAAGTTTAGATGAAAATGAGATGGAGTATGATGATGATGATGATGATGATGTTGATGAAAATCAAGGAAATGATCAAGATGTTCAATATGGTGAAGATGGAGGAAATTCTGTTCATCATGTTGATGCTAGTCTTTACACGCAACCATCATTTCAAGATCTAGTTTCACAATTTGGTTCACCACCGAGCTTCACTCAATTGGTTCAACCATCTCAACAGCTACCTAATAATAATGATGAAGTCCCTATACCTTCAAAGAAAAGTTGGGATTTGATTGAAGATATTGCTCTCATATGTTCAGTCATGAACACAAGTACAGATCCAATTGTGAGCACCAACCAAAAGATAAGAGTGAGGTGGCAGAAAGTTAAGGAAGCTTATGAAGCAGCGAGGATGGAACGACCCCATCTGATCCCACGAAGAACCGCCGACATGCTTAAATGTCGTTGGGGTAGAGTTGCTCCAGCATGTTTGAAGTGGTCTGGAAGTTATGATGAGGCTGTTAGGAGGAAGAAGAGTGGCACGACAGACGAAGATGTGCTTAAAGAAGCGCATTTAATCCATCAAAGAAAACACGGTAACTTTAACTTGATTGAGCAATGGAAAATTTTAAGAAAGTATAACAAGTGGAAGCAAGTGGTAAAAACTAATCAAAAAAAACAATTGGATCAACAACCAACTGATGATGTTAGTAGTAAAAGTAGTGGGAAAAGATCAAGGACCGAAGAAGATTCTGAAACTCCAACAAGTGAACCTCAAGGAGGATCATCCACGCGCCCCGAGGGTGTGAAGAAGGCTAAGGCTCGCATGACAGGGAAGATGGTCGCAGATCAATCAATTCAAGCTTTGAGTGCATTTGGAGAGAGTCTTCGACTTAATTCAGAAATAATGAAAGAGAAGACAGAACTTCAAAAACAAAAAGAAGCCCGAAAACAAAAACAACTTCAACTGGAAGAATATCGAATGAATTGGGAGATCTATGAATCATTAAGCAAAAAGGAAACTCTTCAGCCATGGGAAGCTGATATGATGGTTCAACTTGGACAATACCTTCAGAATTACAATCGTCAGTAGATATTTTAATTATGTAAAGTCTTAATTATGTTTTAATTATGTATTGTTTTTAATGATGGTTTAATTATGTAATGTTTAAAAATGATGTTTTAATTATGTAAGGTTTTCATGCAATAGTCTTGTCATTTCTATCACCTTTTAGCATGCATTAGTCTTTTCCTTTCCATCACCGTTTTGGCATGTATTAGTCTTTTCCTTTCCATCACCTTTTTGGCATGCATTAGTCTTTTCCTTTCCATCACCTTTTTGGCATGCATTAGTCTTTTCCTTTCCATCACCTTTTGGCATGCATAATATTATATATATGCACATCCAAATTCAATTGGATGTATAACTTCAAAATGAGCTTTTCTAAGTTCAATTTTGCCTCATCCACTTCAAGTTCTTCATCTTCTGACGAAGAGAATGAACTAATACATAATATGGTTGATTATGCCTTTCAATACACAATTCCTCCCATTGTTTCAACACTACAACCAAGGGTGAGAACAAAAAAAAAATGTCGAATTCAAAGAGACCATTCAAAAGGTCATTCCCAACTATTTAATGATTATTTTGCTGAAAATCCTACATATTCTTCTCGATTGTTTCGACGTAGGTTTAGGATGAGGAAACATGTATTTTTACGGATAATGGAAGCTGTCTCCAACAACGATCCATGGTTCACTACCAACATTGATGCAACTGGTAGAAAATGTCTAAGTGCTTTACAAAAGTGTACTGCAGCTCTTCGTATGCTAGCATACGGGGTGGCTGCTGATCAAGTTGATGAGTACCTCCGAATTAGCGAAAGCACAGCACGAAAAGCACTCAGTCATTTCACAAAGGGAATAATCAACCAATTTGGGCAACATTATTTGAGAAAACCAACACCACAAGATTTGACGAGATTATTAACTTTTAGTGAAGAACGAGGATTCCCTGGCATGATTGGTAGTGTTGATTGCATGCATTGGGAGTGGAAGAATTGCCCAGCAGCATGGAAAGGGCAATATCAAGGCCGAGCTGGTGTTGCAACATTAATTCTTGAAGCTGTCGCCGATCATGACCTATGGATATGGCATGCCTTTTTTGGGATGCCAGGTTCATATAATGATCTCAACGTGCTATATCGATCACCTCTTTTAGTTGATTTGTTTGAAGGAAGGGCACCACCTGTCAATTTCACGATGAATGGAAATCAATACGGCATGGCTTACTATCTCACTGATGGCATTTATCCTAAATGGGCTACTTTTATTCAGTCTATTACTGAACCGCAAACAGCAAAAGCAAGGTTATTTGCCCAACATCAAGAAGCAGCAAGAAAGGATGTGGAGCGAGCATTTGGGGTGTTGCAAGCTCGATTTGCAATAATTAGAAAGCCCTCACTTGCTTGGGATGAAGAACGACTCTCTGATATAATTACTTCTTGTATAATTATGCATAATATGATAGTGGAAGATGAAAGAGATACATATACACACTATGCTGATGGTAGAGAGTTCATGGGAGATCGCCCAAAAGGTCAATCAGAAGGTACAAGTGGATTAAATGATGACTTTGAGTATTACACAGATAGAATTGTTGATATCAATCGATACTTGGCAAATAAGGATGATGTTGAAGATCGACAAACACATTTATCCTTAAAAGATGACTTGGTTGAAAATATCTGGCAAAAGTTTGGAGAGAACCGCAATTAATGTATCATTTAAAATTTTAGTTTTTTAATTTGTGTATTTATTTTATGTATGTGCATTGTAATATTTATTTGAAGTTAACGAATTTTTCTTAAATATTAAAAAATATTTATTAAAAATTATATTTATATTTATATTTATTAAAAAATATTATTTTTATTAAAAGAATAATTTTTTTTAATTATAAAATAGTAGATCTATTTTAATCAAATAAAAAATTATATTACCTTTGTACATGAAAATATTATTATAAAAAAATAAAGATAAATGTTAGATAAATTAAGGGAGAGAAATTATGGTGGGGTAGAAAAAAAGTAAAAAAGAGAGGATGATGACCTTTTAAAAGAGGTCATTGTTAATAAAATTAGGTTAAAAGATGAAATTTTAGGAGAGAGAAAAATTGTAAAAGAGTGTGATGACCTTTTTTAAAGGTCACCATTAAAGATGGCCTTATGCGTATAATTGTATTGAAAGCTAAATATCCTATGTGGCAATTTGATCAAACTTATTAATCAAAATATCTAAAAATTAAATTAAACAAATTTTATAAAAACTTGATTATACTTGACTTTCATTAATCTAAATAAATTAAACCAACACGTGAGCATTTGGAAGAATTTCTTACAACTCGCTAATTCAAGATACCTCATACAAAGTGTAATGGATTTATAGGGGATCTAATTATGAATGAAGAAAATGGTTTTAATTTTCAAAATTGTTCTTGCATAAGGTTCGATTCAAATTTCAAATTTCAATAGTTGTATAATTATTTCTTAATATTAGGCTTTGATTAACCTCGTCAATATTTTACTTCACTACTATTCAAAAATATGCCCCTCTTTTTTTAATGTTTTTTTTTTTTTCATTTGGAATATTTTACTTTAAGGAAAATAAACTTTAATTAAGGTTTTAAGTGAAATATAGAAAATAAAATATAAATGTGAAATCTTGTTGGATTCTTTTTAATATGTAGTTTTTTTATTAATTACGCCTTAAAGTAAAACGAAAAGAACAAAAACAACAAATCGAGTAAGAATTACTGGGTTGTTGTATTGTATTTTTTTTAATGATTATACCTTAAAGCATATTAATTAAACCTTCACAATATTAATTCCATCACATGAATTGTTGAATATTAATTATTTTATTTAAATTAAAAATTTAAGTTAAATAAAGTTTATTAAAAATTTAAGTTAAATAAAAATAATTGAAGGCAAAAACAAGTTGGAAATGGGGAGGTGGTTATTAGAGTTGGTCTTGTGTGAACCTAGATCACACTATTATTCAAGTATTCAACTAATAATCTGTAAGCACATACTACAAGTTCAACCACTAATAACAACATCTCAACTCATGTCTTTTTAGAAGACCACTTTCATTTTTTCTTAAGAAGATCGAGCACATATTGTTTCTTGAGGTTCGAATGAGCTTGATAAAAGATGCGAAGCTTGTGTTCTTCAGCAATGAGAATTGTAACTACTTCTAAAACATCAGAGGGTGAGATGCCATCTAATTTCATAACCTCTTCCAAGACTTTATTCACTTTTTCATCCATCTTTTGCTCTCTCTCCTGGGCTTTGGCCCATGCATTAGCCATCGTGCCAAGATTAACATTAATATTATCAAAAATTTTCCCGAAATTACTTGTAGCTTCATGAAGAGAAGAAACCAAATTATCAACATCACTTTGAAGATTTTTCTTTCGTTTCAATTCCTTGAGTTTGGGTTCTTTTGAAGATGTTGAATTATCATTCTCTTGTTTAATCGAGCGCTTCTTGAATTGCATATAGTGAGTAGTCGACCGACTTCTTGAATCCGCATCATCCTCCTCATCACTAGCTATGAAAATTGACTTCTTTGTAACTTCAACATCTATGCAATTGATTGCTTCCACAAAAGACTCACTTTGATCACCCGTGGCCTTATCTTTAGCATAAATCTCCTTAAGGATGTCATAGTGAGGAAAAGGTACCCCATACAATCCTTTAGCCTTCTTATGAACCTATTCCAAAACAAAAAATAAAATATTGAAGCAATCATGTGGACTACTACAGTCCCTGCTCACAATCCTAACAGACCCTACTCTCATGTACATTGAATAATGGACAAATCAACAATAAAGTTAAATGAAGTGTACAGAAGCATTGAATAATGACACGAAATTTGCATGTACCTTTCAAAAACCCCATCTACAAAACCCCAAAAAAGAAACAAAAACATACCAGTAGACCTTTTGCACAATATTCACAAAGTAATGTATAAAAGATCCCAGAAAACTTTACCTTTGCCCATTCATCGAACACTGCTCTCTCTACTTGCAACATCTTCTTATCGGCATCCCATCCAAATCCCGAAGTAGATAACATCTCAGCTAGTGCACTGTATTTCTCTGACCAATGTTTGATTCTTGATCAATGTGCGGAAAAGCCTTCAAACCACAACTAGGAAGCTCACCATTAATCAACTCTTCCAACCTACTCATGTAACCATTTTTAAAACCGCCCTCACCTTTCCACTTAGGATCAGTAGACAATTGGTGTAAATACTTTATAAGCATCGAATCTTCTTGACATGTCCAAAAGCGCTTATTCTTGCCCCTCCCTCAACTACTTCCCTCTTGGCTAATGGTATTCACCTCCATTTCAAGTACCTGTAATGTACATATAAAATATAAATTGAAATTATTTATATTTTGTCAGTGCACAATAATCAGAAAGTATCAGAAACTAGAAATGTATGAATCTTGTTCTTAAAGAATCTATTGGTACGATTGTGTGGCAGACGTAGCATTCAAACAATTAAACAATCGTTTAGTAAAAACCTTGTCTAACTCTTGCCCTCCAAGCATTAAACAAATCTTGAGCTAACGTATTTCTATAATTAGTCCATCGATCAGAAGTAGCTATTGTAGTAATGTATTCAACTTCATCATCAGAATCGTTATCGGAATCGTCATTACTCATATTCTCTTCTTCTACATCATCTGTGGGCATCACTTTCCTTATTAAATTATGAAGTAAACAACAAGCCATCACAATACGTCCTTGAGTTCGAATAGGAAAAAAGGAGGGGCTTTTAAGTATACTCCATCTCCCTTTAAGTAACCCAAAACATCTTTCAATTACATTTCTTGCTTGAGCATGCTTCATATTGTAATACTCTTCTGCAGTTAGTGGTTGTCTATCTGTCCATTCCTTAAGATGATATAGTTGCCCTCTATATGGAGCAAGAAAACCCTCACAGTTTGTATACCCCCCATCGACCAAATAATAGTTACCTTCAAAATTATTGAAATTAGATGATTAAAGTGAGTTTTATTAACTACATAATTCTTCTTTTAATAACTACATGTTAAATTTACCTCTAAGAACCCTAAAGCCATTTGGCCTAGTGAGAGCATTACGAAGAACACGAATATCGTGAGCAGAGCCTTCCCAACCCGGAAGAACATAGATAAATTGCATGTTGGGTGCACAAACACCCAACACATTCATAGCAATGGTACCTTTTCTTGTCTGATATTTACCACGACCTTGGGGATGTACAGTTACATTTATGTAGGTACCATCCAATGCTCCTAAACAATTTTATAAAATCAAATAAACAAAATCACTCTTATAAATACACGTAAGATTATGGGTAAAAATTAGATGATTAAGCAACTAGTACCTTAAAAGGTTTCCACCTTTCGTCTTCACATTCTTCTAATATTGGTGTGGGCTTGTAAAGCAAATGCTCATGCAACTTAAGTATAGCCCTCAAACATAAGTTGAATTGCCGACTCACGGTCTCTCCACTTCTTATGAAAAAGTGAGCAATAGATCTATTTTTTTATGGTGAGCTAAAGTGTACAAAAACATGGCAACTATCTCATCAAGAGACATATTTTTTGTCAGAGTGAGGCCTCCAATCTCCTTAAGCATCTCACAAATAATATTAAAGGTTTGTCTATTAACCCGAAGTTCACTTTTGCAATGCACATCACTTTCTTGTATTAAGCGATGCATAATTTTTAAGCGCAATATTTTTCTATCTCTTTTACTTTAGATCAACTGAACACCCCTAACCGTAGCAATGCTTGTCATATACCAAACCCAATACATCATAAGAACTACAACTACATTTGTTACTACCAATTGAAGTTGTTTTAGACGTCTTTTTCTCCATAAGGATTGCATAATTCGATCCATTTATGAGAATTAATTAGAAGCTGTACAACAAAAATTAGACTCAAAAATCAAAATCAAACAAAAATTTTTCACTATCAAGTAATTATAAGAGCATGTTCTACTGTTCATGAACCAACTGTTCTCATCCAAGATTTAAAGCTAAGATAAAAGAAACTTCAGGTTTCATTCAAAACCAACTTAGCTTTCACCAGTATACATATAAGCCACCTTATTTCATTGAAATTCAATCTTTTTACTAAAAAAATCCAACTTTAGAACCTCAAAATTACATATATATTCAGTAATAAAACATGATGAGCCAAATTAGTTTTCAAAAATATGGAATTTGCCCCAAATATATTGACCTCATTAGCAATTCAACACAGCACAGATAAAAGCACTCCTTTACCCAAAATAATACCCATTCCATCACAATCTCTTATGGTTAGGTTAGAAGAGATTAGTAATGAGTGCATCAATAATTTTTTAACTGTTGTATTTAGAGGTAGCTCGTGAAGACAAACAAGTAAATATGTTTCATCGCCAAAATACTTGATACATCAATTACATTCTGTTACTGATTAATCAAAAACATAATCAACCAAAAAATGCAACAACGCATCAATTTTGCTCAAAAAAAGTTTCAAAAGCCCAGAAAAATAGAGTACCTGCCTGTGGCTCACAAGAATTGCATTATTCCTCTGAAAAGAATGGCATTCACCAGTTTAAACTTCCAACACAATAACTTCTTTATATGGCTGGTATTATCTCATGCTCTACACAAAATCCTACTCAATTAACAAGCCAAAAATGAGACCAAATCATAACATGATGACCGTAACACTCTAATCAAACAGTGAGAAATCTATATCTTCATCATCAAACCGATTAAATTCTCTGATCTTAATAACATCACCTATTAAATGAGATAGAAGAGGGAGGGGGAGAAGGTCAAGCCACTTCCTAGCTGATCATAACATGATTGAAGTTGGAAGGAGCAGCAGATCCAAGTGAAAGAGTGTAACATCCGTTTTTTTTTTTTTAAATAAATAATAATAATAATAATAATAATAATAATAATAATAATAATAATAATAATAATAATAATAATAATTGTAGGAATGCTAATAGATGATCGAATTCAACAAGAGGGGGGGGGTGAATTGTTGTGTATTAAGTTTAAGATTTTTGCCTCTAATTTTTGCGGAATTGTATCAAGAAAAGAATAGAACTTAAACTCAAAACTAAAAGAAAAATAATAAAAGGAGACAAAGATTTTACGTGGAAACCTTCTTGGCCTAATAAGAAGGAAAAACTACGACCCCCCGGGATTTCAAAATTCTCACTATGTTTTAGGCAATCAAATACAATTACATAAAACAATATGCTTCACTTGAAGCTTCTCTACTCTAGGCCTACTTCTCTTCTCTTCTTTTTCTCCTTCTCTTTCTCTTCTCACGCTTCTCTTGAAGCTTCTCTATTCCCCTAGACTTCCCTTAAGTCTAGTTACAACAAAACACTCAATTACCCTTACAAGGCCAATTCTCAAGAAGATTAAAAATTAAAATAATTACTTAAGAAAAATATAATAAATTAATTGACATTGGAAAACTGAAAATATTTTTCTTAAATGTTTTTCTTAAATGATCTCCCTTAAATGGACACTCTTGGATGGATGTTCGGTTTGAGCATAGTCCCTTCTATTTATAGTGGGAACAGCCAGCAGTTATCTTAGACATACCTCCCACTATCATCCACTTTCTCAAAACAAATGGTAGTGGAATTGCAAAAATAAATGACCGGCTGTCATTTGCTCAGAGAGAAAATCAGTTTCCTTAAGCTAAAAATAGCATAGGAGTTAAAATAACAAGATCCTAAAAAATAGGAGATCTTAATCTTAAAAAAAAAAGTCTTAGGCTATTTTTAGATAACCTAAAAATAGTTTTTTTCCAACCAATTTATTAATTAATCAAGCAATTAATTTAATTCTTAACCGTTACATCAACTTAAAAACAGAAAATAATTAATTCGCAATTTTCCAGCCGATGTTTCTCTCCAGACCTGCGACGTGGGAACAGTGTACTGTCTCAATCTACAACTTCTGTCAGATTATCAACTTTGGGAACAGTAGACCGTCTGTCTACTTTTAACATCCTAAGCATTTATCTAACTTCTTGGATATTCTAAGACACGTACAACTTCCACGAACCAAGTCATAGGCTTCATCAACGATCTCAACAAAATCGGATATTCACCTACAAAACAATCTCTAAAATATGTTTGTTTATTTAAAAGTGAATTCATCATTAAAACCTAAGAGGCCAACAAATTCCCCCTTTTTGATGAAGACAAACTTTCTAAAAAAACTTAAGTAAGATAGAGTAAAACAAAATTCTTAGAGTATACTAGAGATTAAAATATCTCCAAATAACTTAGTAAATTAACCCGTTACAATATAATTTACCAAGCACTCATAGTAGAACAATTTTCTCCATACAAAAACATAACATCCAAAAATAATTAAACAAAATAATTAAACTAACACAAATTAGTAAGTAATTTAAACAAATTTAGAACAATTAAAGTTAACAACATAGATCAACATAGATAATGATTTTAAGCCTAGCAGATCACAAATCATTTTCATAATCACAAATCACAGTAAATCACAGTTATACAAATCACAGATATGCAATAAACTCTTCCATTATAGAGCAATATAAATCAGTCAAGATAGGAGACTGTGTATTCACAGCTTCTCTTAAGTTTGTGCATATCTTCCCCCTTTTGTCATCAATCAAAAAGAATCGGGGGGCATCAAACCTCAACACAAACCATATAGATTTGTCAGTGATGAATGCAAGAAACAACAAATGAAAGTAAGTGCCCTGAAAAGCAATTCAAATCTGCATAGAGTTAATCATTACAGGCCATAAAAACAAGAAAAGAAATAGTAGCAGGTGTTCACATACAAACTTGTACCCCAGATGGTACAAAAACAAAAGGAGAAATTGTTTGATAAGTGTTACAGCCAACAAATCATTAAAAATTATGGGAAGAGGAATTAGGGAACAGCCTCTTCTTCATCTATGTATTCGGTCTGCACTTCAACAGTATCCAACTTTGCACCAAGACGGTTCTCCATCAAGGTAAGTTGATCAACAATTGAAACAAGTGAGACTCGAACTTCGTCTTGAAAAGCAGTGAATTGAGACTGTAGGTCAAGGAGCTTGGAGAGAATGAGGTTTGAAGAAGCAGCAGGAACAGAATCAGGGTTAGCACAACCATTACCTGGTGAAGACTGAGATGGTGGTGGTGTAAAGTGAATAGGTGATTGAGGTGGTGATGGATTGTGATGTGGTGGTGATGGAGTGTGATGTGGTGGTGATGTGGTTGGCTTGGGAGAGGGAGGTTTATTGGATGTAGACTCAGGCATGATCTCAAAAGTGGTATCATCAACCATTGTAGCCTTTCTTTTTGAAGCTAACCTCCTACTCTTCCTTTGAACAGATTTAGCCTTTCTTCTTAATGCTATCACTATCTCTTCATCACTTGAATCAGTACAGAGATTGTGATGAGCATCTTTTCCTAAGGCTTCCTGCTGTTCTGCTTCCCCCTTACTAGCTTCTTCTTCCTGTTCCTCTTCTTCTCCTGTTTTAGTGGGAACATGCTCTTGTTCTTTTTCCTCTTTTCCTTCTTCCCTCAATTTTTCTTCTTCTTCCTCAATCCCTTCCTCATCAGATCCTACTTCAACAACTTCCTCTAATTCATGTATTAACATCCCTTCACCATTTAACTTGAGGTGCAAATTTTGCAGGCATTTAGCACCTATTTTCATATTGGGGCCCATTGGGAACTCCAACCCTTCCAACGGGACATCAAATTTTCTGAAAATCCAAGTCAGCAACCCTCCATATCCAACAAAATTCTTCCTTTCAATACAATCGGACAAATGAGAAATCATCAAAGATGGAAAATTTATCTTTATATGATTAGCCATGCAATAGATCAATGTAGCATCACGTAAACTTACTTCACTTCGTTTGGAGTTTCTTGGCAAAATAAATCTACGTGCAATATTGTACAGTAATTTATGCAGAGGATTCAAAATGTTATGGCTAATTTTCCCTTTTCTTTCAACTCCTAAAAATTTTAAAATCGTTTTTTCATTTATCCCAGAAAATACTATTTTTGAACCAACACAGTAAGTATCAAACCCAACATTTGGAACATTGAACCATTCCCCCAGCAATGCACTATTAAATTCTATTTTAATGTTCTTGACAGTACTAGAACATACTCCACAATCATTTGAGAAATTTGAAATACATTCTCGCATAATATTTGGAAAAATGGAATTGCAACTAAACTTTGACATCAAAACTTCCCATTCTTGATATTGCAGTATGTCATGCAGTTGAGGGAAATGGACAGAGTCATACCAGTATTTGTCTAGTCCGAAACCAACAGACATTTCCTTTGATATTTCTTCAGCACTATTGGGGTCACTCTGCTTCGAATGTTTGACTACTTTGGAAGATGAACCACCTTTTGGTGATGAGATCTTGCGTTTGGTACCGGTAGGTTCAGTAGATTGTTTGGGTGACTCTTGTGTGGTTTCTGTGGTTGTGGGTGGTGCAGCATCCAGTAATGGTGGAGGAAGAACTACTCTCAGTGGTTTTGGCTGGTTTTGTGTACGGGATTTGGGAGTTTTCTTGCTGGATTTAGAGGATTTTGGGGTTTTCATTTTTGAATTTTGAAAGGCTTGAGAGAGAGGAGAAGGACGGTTTCTTGAAGAAGAGTGTTTATGCGCGTTATGACGTAAAGGGAAGGCTTTTAAATGATTGAAATGACGGTTACCTTAAGTCCCATCTCTTTATTGCCATTTTCATTACTTGAGAGAAGATAACCGTTTCCCATTTTATTGATTTTTGTTGACTATTTATTATAAAGATATGAAATATGAATTTAAAAAAATGAAAACAAAATAAGATAATATTAAGTTATAAAAATTATGAATTATGATATTATGAAGTATTATATGAAGAAAATAAAGAACATACTGCTTTGGTCTGATCTAATTAACAATATGCAGACGAGAAGACATTCATAGTACAAACTTTATTAAGTGTTTACCTGATCCATTCAATAATTGATACTCAATCAAGATATTGAGGTTGATTCCTGACCTTTTCATTCTTATGATGCTTTAATAGGAAATATATGCAACTAACTTTAGTGGAGCTTGATCATACCAAGTTCCAATCTCATCTTTTCATATTGTTCCCTTGGAAGAGGTTTAGTTAGAATATATGCAACTTGTTCATTTGTATTAACATGCTTTAATACAATATTTTTGTTTTCTACATTATCCTTAAGAAAATGATGTCTAATATGTATGTGTTTAGCTCGTGAGTGATGCACTAGATCTTTAGATATACATATGGCACTGGTATTATCACAATAAATAGGAATGCATTCAATTTTAATACCAAAATCTCTTAGTTGCTGTTTTATCCAAAGCATTTGGGAACAACAAGCTGCTGCTGCTACGTATTCAGCTTCGGCTGTGGATAATGCAACCGTGTTTTGTTTCTTGGAACTCCATGAAACTAAACATGAGCCAAGAAATTGTACCATACCTGACGTGCTTTTTCTATTAACTAGATCACCTGCATAATCTGCATCACTAAAGCCTTTTAAATCATAAACATCACTTTTAGGATAAAATAGGGACAAGTCGTCTATTCCCTTCAGATATCTTAAAATCCGTTTTACTGCTGTGAGATGTGATTCTTTGGGGTTAGACTGAAATCTAGCACATAAACCAACACTAAATGAAATATCGGGTCTACTTGCAGTTAGATATAATAAGGAACCTATCATGCCTCGATACATTGTTTGATCTACGTTAGTTTCTTTTAGGTCTTCATCTAATCTAACATTTGTAGCCATGGGTGTATGGTTGGTTTTATCGTTGTTTAGCCCATACTTCTTAAGAAGTTCTTTTATGTATTTTTGTTGATGAATAAAAATACCATTTTCAGTTTGTTTAATTTGCAAACCAAGAAAGAAATTTAATTCTCCCATCATGCTCATTTCAAATTCTGTGCCCATAAGGTTGGCAAATTCTTTACATAACAAATCATTGGTCGCTCCGAAAATAATATCATCAACATAAATTTGAACAACTAAAATATCATAACCTTTATTCTTAAAGAATAAGGTTTTATCAATTTTTCCTCTTACAAAGTTATTTTGAATCAAAAACTTTGATAATCTTTCATACCATTGCCTAGGAGCTTGCTTCAAGCCATATAAAGCTTTGTCAAGCTTGTAGACATGATCAGGACAAGAGGTGTTCTCAAAACCAGGGGGTTGTTCAAAAAAAACTTCTTCATCAAGAAAACCATTTAAGAAAACACATTTCACATCCATTTGATATAACTTAAAGTTCATAAATGCAGCAAAAGAAAGTAAAATTCTAATAACCTCTAACCTTTCTACCGGAGCAAATGTCGGAGTGTAATCAATACCTTCTTGTTGATTGTACCCTTTGACCACGAGTCTTGCTTTGTTTCTTACAATTATTCCATGCTCATCTAGCTTATTCCGAAATACCCATTTTAAACCGATTACCTTTTTGCCTTTTGGTTTGGGTTCTAAGTGCCATACTTTGTTTCTTTCAAACTCATTTAATTCATCTTGCATGGCTACTATCCATTCGGAATCCTTTAGAGCTTCTTCATGATTTTTGGGTTCAAGTGATGATAGGAACGCAAAATGTGCACAAAAGTTTCTCATTTGGGATCTGGTTTGTGTTCCCTTATTCATATCACTTATAATCAGATCAAGAGGATGATAACTTTGATTTTTCCAAGGTTTAGGCACAAACTCTCTTGAGGGAACAGTAGCATGTTCTGGCTCAACAGTTTGATTGGCATTTTGTTCAGCTACTGGATCATTTTGCTCATTTGCGGAAACAGCTGAATTGGGAACTGTCTGCTGGTCCTGTTGTGCTGGCAGTTTCCTGGACTTGGTCAGTTTCTCCTGCATCTTCTTGTATTGGCTGTTCACCTGCTGTTCCTTGATCTTGCACTTTAACTCCTTCATCATCATCTTCTAGATTTGCAAGACCTATTTTGACATTGTTTATTTCCTGTTCACTTGTTGAAAAGTTAGTTTCATCAAAAATGATATGAACTGATTCTTCTACACACATTGTTCTTTTGTTGTAAACTCTGTAAGCTTTACTTTGTGATGAGTAACCAAGAAATACTGCTTCATCACTTCTTTCATCAAATTTTCCTATATTTCGTTTTTCATTTACATGTACAAAACATTTGCATCCAAATATACGAAAGTAGGAAATATTTGGTTTAACACCTTTGAGCAATTCATAGGGTGTTTTTGAAGTGATTGGTCTTATTAATACACGATTAAGAATATAGCATGCAGTATTGACGTCCTCAGCCCAAAAATTTCTAGGTAGACCGCTAGCAATCAACATGGTCCTAGCCATTTCTTCTAAGGTCCTATTTTTCCTTTCTACCACTCCATTTTGTTGTGGTGTTCTAGGTGCGGAAAAATTGTGATTTCTACCATGTTTATTGCAATAATTCATAAAGTTTGAATTTTCAAATTCTTTGCCATGATCAGACCTTATGTGAACAACTTGATTATTGGTAGATTTTTGTATTTTATTAGCAAAGGAAACAAACTCATCAAAAGCTTCATCTTTGCTTATTAAAAATAAGGTCCAAGTGAATCTACTATAATCATCAACAATGACAAACACATACCTTTTGCCACTACGGCTTTGTGTTCTCATAGGTCCACATAGATCCATATGAATTAATTCTAACGGTCTAGTGGTAGTCACCAAATTCTTTGATTTAAAAGATGACCTCACTTGTTTTCCTTTGGCACAACGATCACAAATTTCTTCCTTAAGAAATTTTATAGCTGGTAGTCCTCTAACTAAGTCTCTTGATCTTAGTGTATTAATCAATGTAAAACTAGCATGACCTAGACGCTTATGCCAAAGTAGTGGGTCTTCTTCTATGACACTTAAACATGTTAAACTGGTTTTGAGAACAGTGTCCAGGTCCACTGCATAAGTGTTCCCTTTCTTGATTCCCTCGAGCACAGTATCTCCTATGTCGTTCCTAGAAATTATGCATCGTTCAGAAGTAAACTTAACATAGTTACCTTTGTCACAAAATTGAGAAATACTTAGCAAATTGTGTTTTAAATTCTCGACTAAAAATACATTGTCAATGGCATGGGAACTTGACCTTCCAACCTTTCCTTTGGAAATTATCTCACCCTTCATATTGTCACCGAAGGTTACTGTTCCCCCATCATAGGCTTCAAGTGAGAGAAATTTAGATTTGTCACCCGTCATGTGCTTGGAACACCCACTGTCGAGATACCATGAGTTGTTCCCCCTCACTTGAACCTGCAAAGCAAATTAATGGTTAGGTTCAGGAACCCAGTCATCCTTGGGTTCCTTGTCGACAATACTTGAATCACATTTCTTAATCCATATGCGTTCGACATAATTTTTATTTGCTTTGTTATGCTGTTCCCTTTTTACACATTGATATTTTAGGTGTCCAATTTTACCACAAAAGCAACAGATTTTACTACTAGGGAGATCAACATAGACCTTTTTCTTTATATCATTCTTAACATAACCTAGACCTTCTTTACTCTTTGTTTTAGCATCTAGAATCCATTTGGGAACTTCATTGATTTTCCCTTTTCCTCTTAAGTTTAATTTATTTTTCAAATATTCATTCTATTTTTCATAGAATTCTAATTTTGATTTCAACTTTTGAAATTCAGTGCTAAACATGTGAGTGGATATATTGTTTACGTCTTTTCTTAATCCTAGCAATTTATTCTGATTTATTTCAACATTAAGAATAATAAATTCCTGCTTCATTTTTTCAATTGTTTCTTTCAAAATAACATTCTGATCTAGCAAATTAAAAAATCTGCTTTGTACATCTATCCTAAATGAATTTAGGTAAGACACATGATCCTTGCTTGAGTTGAGGTCTTTCTCGATTTGGAGACACTTGGTATTCTGTTTATCTAATTTCTCTTGTGTCTCCAAGAGCAACTTAATTAATTTATTCTTACTGAGATTAGATGGATGTTTAGGGAGTGAGCTAGAAGACATTACCTCTTTTTCTTTGGACTCTTCATCCTTATTGTGATGAGATGCCATGAGACATAGGTTTGCTGTTTCTTCTTCCACTGGAGCTTCTGTCTCAGCCTCGCTCTCCGTATCACCCCAAGCTGCAATCATTGCCTTTCGAAAGTCAGTTTTGAAGTTTCCCTTCGTATATTGTCTTCCAACTTCTCTTGCTTTTCCCTTGCCCTTTTCATTCTTCCATTGAGGACAATCCTTGATGAAGTGATCAGTGCTCCCGCACTTGTGGCGTTCAAAATTTGTCTTCAAGTTAGCAGCTCCCTTTTCTTTGTTATTTCTTTGATTTCCATATCTGCTGTTCCTGAAGAATTTTTTAAATTTTCTTGCCAACATAGCAGTCTCCTCATCATCCGTTTCTGATTCTTCATGATCCTTTGCTGCTAAAGCCAGTCCTTTATTTCGGGAACTATCGGTTGTTCCCAAATGCAATTCGTGAGTCATGAGGGAACCAGCCAACTCTTCCAAATTAAACTTGGTGAAATCTTTCGATTCCTGAATGGCTGTGACCTTAGCTCTCCAGCGTTCGTCTTGAGCCTCAAAATTACATATATATTCAGTAATAAAACATGATGAGCCAAATTAGTTTTCAAAAATATGGAATTTGCCCCAAATATATTGATCTCATTAGCAATTCAACACAGCACAGATAAAAGCACTCCTTTACCCAAAATAATACCCATTCCATCACAATCTCTTGTGGTTAGGTTAGAAAAGATTAGTAATGAGTGCATCAATAATTTTTTAACTATAGTATTTAGAGGTAGCTCGTGAAGACAAACAAGTAAATATGTTTCATCGCCAAAATACTTGATACATCAATTACATTCTGTTACTGATTAATCAAAAACATAATCAACCAAAAAATGCAACGACGCATCAATTTTGCTCAAAAAAAAGTTTCAAAAGCCCAAAAAAATAGAGTACCTGCCTGTGGCTCACAAGAATTGCATTATTCCTCTGAAAAGAATGGCATTCACCAGTTTAAACTTCCAACACAATAACTTCTTTATATGGCTGGTATTATCTCATGCTCTACACAAAATCCTACTCAATTAATAAGCCAAAAATGAGACCAAATCATAACATGATGACCGTAACACTCTAATCAAACAGTGAGAAATCCATATCTTCATCATCAAACCGATTAAATTCTCTGATCTTAATAGCATCACCTATTGAATGAGATAGAAAAGGGGGGGGGGGGGGGGGGGGGGGGGGGGGGGAGAAGGTCAAGCCACTTCCTAGCTGATCATAACATGATTGAAGTTGGAAGGAGCAGCAGATCCAAGTGAAAGAGTGTAACATCCGTTTTTTTTTTTTTTTAAATAAATAATAATAATAATAATAATAATAATAATAATAATAATAATAATAATAATAATAATAATAATAATAATAATTGTAGGAATGCTAATAGATGATCGAATTCAACAAGAGGGGGGGTGAATTGTTGTGTATTAAGTTTAAGATTTTTGCCTCTAATTTTTGCGGAATTGTATCAAGAAAAGAATAGAACTTAAACTCAAAACTAAAAGAAAAATAATAAAAGGAGACAAAGATTTTACGTGGAAACCTTCTTGGCCTAATAAGAAGGAAAAACCACGACCCCCCGGGATTTCAAAATTCTCACTATGTTTTAGGCAATCAAATACAATTACATAAAACAATATGCTTCACTTGAAGCTTCTCTACTCTAGGCCTACTTCTCTTCTCTTCTTTTTCTCCTTCTCTTTCTCTTCTCACGCTTCTCTTGAAGCTTCTCTATTCCCCTAGACTTCCCTTAAGTCTAGTTACAACAAAACACTCAATTACCCTTACAAGGCCAATTCTCAAGAAGATTAAAAATTAAAATAATTACTTAAGAAAAATATAATAAATTAATTGACATTGGAAAACTGAAAATATTTTTCTTAAATGTTTTTCTTAAATGATCTCCCTTAAATGGACACTCTTGGATGGATGTTCGGTTTGAGCATAGTCCCTCCTATTTATAGTGGGAACTGCCAGCAGTTACCTTAGACATACCTCCCACTATCATCCACGTTCTCAAAACAAATGGTAGTGGAATTGTAAAAATAAATGACCGGCTGTCATTTGCTCAGAGAGAAAATCAGTTTCCTTAAGCTAAAAATAACATAGGAGTTAAAAGAACAAGATCCTAAAAAATAGGAGATCTTAATCTTAAAAGAAAAAGTCTTAGGCTATTTTTAGATAACCTAAAAATAGTTTTGCCAACCAATTTATTAATTAATCAAGCAATTAATTTAATTCTTAACCGTTACATCAACTTAAAAACAGAAATAATTAATTCACAATTTTCCAGCCGATGTTTCTCTCCAGACCTGCGACGTGGGAACAGTGTACTGTCTCAATCTACAACTTCTGTCAGATTATCAACTTTGGGAACAGTAGACCGTCTGTCTACTTTTAACATCCTAAACATTTATCTAACTTCTTGGATATTCTAAGACACGTACAACTTCCACGAACCAAGTCATAGGCTTCATCAACGATCTCAACAAAATCGGATATTCACCTACAAAACAATCTCTAAAATATGTTTGTTTATTTAAAAGTGAATTCATCATCAAAACCTAAGAGGCCAACAATAATAATAATAATAAATAAATAAATAAATAAATTTTAGAAATTTTAAAAATAATTAAAAAAATAAAATAAATAACTCCCTATTAACAAATAACTTCTCACTTCTCCCTCTAAATCTTATAACTAACCTCACTTACTTATTATAAATTAAACCAATTACCCTTAATTCATTCACATTATTACTCACACCTCCTTTTTCTCCTACAAACTACTTCCTCCATCTCCCATTTGCTTAAAATTCAGTCAAGAAAACACAAGATTTCGATATTAAAGACAACGAATTCGTAGTCAAAGATTATTAAGAGCGTACGTTGTCTAGGATCGCGTGACGAGGTAATTCTCAATGTTCATCTAATTAGGACTATCTCGTTAATATTATGTGCTAAGTGATAATTAAGGTGTTTAAATAGAATGCATGATTTTATATGACATTATTTTGTATGATATTATGTTTTATATATTCTCAAATTATATTTACTATTATTTTTGTCAAACTTGAATTTATAATTTTTTTTATTTCGATAAAATTTATATTATTATTTTGATAACAAAATTAGATACGGTTTAAATTGGAAGAGAAATATTTATGATATTAATTTCTATTACCACCAATTGATGTTAGAAGGGTGATTAGGAAAATGAGATTTCAGTTAGATATTTCTGAGAAATATATTTATTGGGAAAAATTTATGATCATAAAATAAAATGTATAATGTATGTTTAATTATATGTTGTGTGCTTGCAACTAATTATTAAAATCTATTAAATCACGTAAAGTGTAACACGAGGGAAATAAAGCTCTTATATTTGTTGTGATCCAAGTATAAGGGTGATGAACAGGTTGTCCTGTTTGGTTAGTAGAACTGCCGAAAGGTATTATTATCTCTGATACTTGATACGATGTTTGGTCTTAATTCTATTTGTTGTGATCCAAGTAGAAGGGGTGTGTACACTAGGGTTCCTTGAGACTACTCTGCTGGCCTTGAATTATTTGGGGTGACGACCTCTTGATGAAGTAGGTATAGGGGTAAAGCCTCGGCCTACTAGCGTTCTCGTTCCCTCAAATTAAAAAAAATTCATTATGTGTTTGTCATTATTAAATAATCAAATTAATAAATTGGTTTATGTGATATTATATATATTGTTTTCTTAAATTGTTTATCTTTTAAACTCAGCTACATGTATATTTTTTTTAAAATTATTTTCAACTCAAATTATGTTTTATTTTCTTAAATCATTTTCAAACTTAATCGTTTTACGGGATGGAGTTGGAATTACTCAATTTCCTGATTTTGGGAGTTTTTCCCTTGTTTTTTTTTGCATTCTTATGTTGCAGGTTATTGGTTGCATGGGAATCATGGAGTGAGGGTCACCTAGAAACATAGCTTTTATTGGAGTCTTATTTCGGTTTAAATTTTACCTTAAGTTGTTTAAATTTTATATGGACACAGACTACGTTTCAGTCTTTTCTTGTGTGGTAAGACCCTTTGTTGGGATTTAAAGTTATTAAGTTATTTCTTAGTCGTTAAGCCTTATATTTATTTTATTAAAAATAGATGTAGCGGTAACACTCCCATGAGTAGGTTTTGGCTCATGTTTTTCATTAAAGGTGTTTTCAAAGTTCGACCTATTCTGGCACTGTTACAAAGAGACATTGCCTTTATCGATTAAATTCAGCACTTTCAACTAAATTGAACAAAAATTGAAGAAAATCAAACACTTACATGAGCTGTGAAGACTGAAGAAAGAGAAGTTATTCTGATTGCTCTTTAATACTCTGCCATGGAAGACGTAGAAATGAAAAAAAAATGAAATTAGGGATTTAAAATTGAGAGTTCAGGAAGAGGAGAGGGAAAGTTGAAGGTTTTATGGTCTGGAATTAGATATTTGAAGATACAAAATGGGCTGAAACAAAGTGTTACTTCTCCATAATGAGCTGAAACATTTGAGGGGAATGAGTTACTTGTAGGAAACGGATTGGGTTTCTAATTTTTATACCAAACAAATTGTAAGGGATTGGGTTAATCCATTCCATTACCGAACCCTTAAAAACCCATACCAAACACCCCCTAAAAGTAGTATAGATTAACCATGGACTTAATGCGTATGTACTCCATCCGTTTGAGAAAGATGTTTTAATTTACTATTTTAAATTGTTTTATTTGTTGTTTTTTTAAATAATTTTTTTATTTAAATTAAAATTTTGGACATAGTTTACATTATTCATAAACATTTTAATATTTTATTAATGCTTGTGATTAATGTTTATGGTCTTCACATATTTTTCAGTAATTTTATTTAACATTTTTATATTGATTATAATTCTCATATATTTTCGATTAACGTTAAATATTTTAAATAAATATGGTCCATATAATTTTTCTACTAACTTTATTTTAGTATTTTTTTATGCTTATGCATGAGCCCTATTTTTTTCCATTAAACTTATCATTAAGAAAAATGTGTTCACCATCTAAAATATTCTATTTGTGTTAATTCTCATAAATATTTTTTGTGGAAACAACTTTAAGGACCAAATAAGTATTAGTAAAGTCAAATTGGATGATAAAAAGCTAGTGAAGAGACAATTGTGAAATATAATACAATAAAATATTTTTACACTAAATCTATATTAGACTTATTTGTAACTACTCTTATATTAAAATCTTTATTTTTAAATTAAAGGAGAAAACTAAATGAAAATAAACCTATAATTTTTCAAAAAAATTGGAATTAAATAAAACGTTCGTATTCCTAATTCCTAATGTTAGAAAACAATTTAAGCTTGGCAGGTGAACATGAATAGAAGAATGGTAGGTGGAGAAAACATTGAACATCTGACTCAGAAAAGCAACAAATTCAATTTTCTGAATTTTGGTACTCAAAATTTGACGTGGCAAATACATACTCTACCAAAGAGAAAATGACTTATTTCAAACAAAAATACAGATATTTAATTTTAAATAAGTATAGTCAATGAATTATGAGAAAATTGTGTACAAATTTGATTTACGTTGAAATAGTACAATTGTGTACAATCATTAAAAAAATACTTATTATTAATAGATTATTATAAATTACATAATTTGATATCAAGACGAATCAAACAAAAATCCTCTTGACTATGTTTTAACTTATATAGATCAAACTAATCACAAATTAAAACTTTACAAATAAGATCAGATAAGACCAAAGCAGATTCAAAAAATTCAAATTAAATAAGATCAGATTAGACTTTACAAATCAGATAAAACGAAGAGAATGTGCCCTAATTAGTAAGTGCGATAGGAAGTAATCCGTTCTTTCTACTTGTCCCATTTACTTTTTAGTTACTATTTATTAAGCACTCTTAATTTGTATTTTTTATTAATTTATAAGTTAAAATGTAGTCAAATGAATCTTATTTTATTCATTTGAATACAAAGATTATTAATATTAAATTTTATAATTTTTAATCATGTACAATTAAACATATTAAAATAAAACGTTATCTTAACATGTGTAAAAAAGGAAATAAAACTAAGCTGAATAAACGAAGTAATAATAATGGCGTGGTAAAAACACATTTTTTATAATAATAAATAATAATTTCTTCTCCTCTCACGTTGCACCTTCCTCCATTTCTACTCTACGCACTCTGTTTGAGAAAGAGAGAGAAAATTTAAAGAATCCCATTTGTTAAACAATTTCTTCTTCCATGTCATTTTTTTAATTCAACAGAAAAGACTTAAGAAGAATACCATTTGCTTGCTTTTTTTCTCATTTCTGGAACTCCCTAGGGTTTTTTCTCTCTTTTCTTTCTTCCTCTATACACAACTCATCCTCCAATGGCGGCTAACTCATCTCTTCTAAGATCTCCTCCTTCGTCTTCTGTCTTTCATTCCGATTTCTCCGACTCTCGCTCCCTCAATCAATCTAAGGTTTTTTTTTTCTTTTTTTTTTTCAATTTTCTTTTGCTCTTTCTTTTTACATTAATTCATTTTTACGTATGATCTTGTTATTTCAATTTGTTGCAGGTGTTTTTCAATGCTTCTAATCAAAATCTGAGCTCATTCAAGTTTCAGACTAGTGTTTTCGGCGCTGGCGACTCTTGTTGTGTCCAGTTTAGTATATACACTTTGTTCCGTTTTAGTTGATTGTTTTTCTATGTTTATTGCATTTGAGACGTTGTTTTGTGCTTATGATTTTTTGTATTCACTAATTGTGTTCATGTATAAAGCTTAGAATTAATTAATATTTTTTGTAGAAAGCAAACGAAATGTCATTTTCTACAATCTTTGCTGTGACCGAGTTTATTATTGCTTTATGCAGGAAATGTAGGTCCACAGGTTTGCAGCCGATCAAGGCAACAGCTACCGAAATTCCTCCAGCAGTTCAAAGTGAGTACCGTCCTATCTCCTCTAGTGTTTCTGTGTGATTTTCTATCATTGAATCACTATAGATGATAACGTTTGTTCTTTTTATTGCTGTTAGAATCGAGGAGCGGAGGCAAGACAAAGGTTGGAATTAATGGTATTCTCTCTTTCATTATTATGGAATCTTAGTGTAATTTGTCATGTCCTCGGTCGTAAAGATTGTTGTTCAAATTAGGCTTTTCTTTACTTTGAAATTGTGTCATATAGTCGCTAGTTGATTTATATGATCAAAACTGTTTGAATGATAATCTAAATACAGGTCTTGAGCGTTTTCTTTTCGAGCAACAATCTGGATACATATTCATATTACAATTTTCTCTTCGTTGTATAATGATTTGAATACCAATAATGAAGTCTTCTGAATTCATAGGTTTTGGCCGGATTGGAAGGCTGGTTTTACGAGTAGCCACTTTGAGGGATGATTTGGAAGTGGTGGCAGTAAATGACCCATTTGTTGATGCCAAATACATGGTAGGAATGGCTTTCTGTTTGGTTTGCATAATATGAGCAATTCGGTCTAATGTCAGCCTTTTTTTCCATCCTTGTTATTTAGGCTTATATGTTCAAGTATGATTCAACACATGGCCCTTTTAATGGAACCATTAGAATTGTGGATGATTCAACCCTGGAAATCAATGGCAAGCAAATCAAAATTACAAGCATAAGGTTTTGGATTAGCTTTAACTCTCTTTTCATATATTAAATTTGAATGAACTCACATGCATATATATTTGGCATATCAGATCAAGCTCCCTTTTGTATATATCCCAATTTCTAATGACATTTCTATTCAGGAACCCAGAAGAAATTCCATGGGGTGATTATGGTGCTGAGTATGTTGTTGAATCTTCTGGTGTTTTCACAACATTAGATAAGGCAGCTGCACACAAGAAGGTTAGTACAGTCTCCTTAGCTGTGCTTTCATCTTTTCTTAATATCTTGCACGCCTTTTTGTTAGCTATGTTTTTAATGTTCTTAATATGAAGTTTTCACATGATCTCATGTATATGGATGGAGTGGACTTGAATAATTTGTCAAACTTTTTTTCTACAGGGAGGTGCAAAAAAGGTTGTAATATCAGCTCCATCAGCTGATGCACCAATGTTTGTAATTGGTGTAAATGAGAAAACATACAAGCCAAACATGGATATTGTCTCCAATGCAAGCTGCACCACCAACTGTCTAGCCCCATTGGCAAAGGTGCACTTTAACTTCTATTGTTTGCTCTCTTCTCACCGAAAAAATCTCAATTTCATGTATATGTTTAAAGTAAAATTTTGACTCTATGATCATTGCATGTTAAAATTTACTTGCATTTTTTTGAGCAATGCTATTGCATCATGAACAAAGTTGGTAGTAAAAGTTGTTCCTATCGTATCAAGCCAAGTGATTAAGGTTTTCAAATCTACAAAACCGGTACTGATACTTGAATTAAAAATAAAAGGCATTACCCTTACAAAATAAAAAAATTTCAAGCAATAATAGGTTATGGTAAGTTGGCCTATAATATGGTGATCTCATCCAACTTTTACTGATTTGATTAAATATTCTGTGATCTGATGTGATTTTCTGTGATATGATGTGTTAATTTTTCTAGCTCTTGAAACAAAGAACACATAACTACTTTTGATAACTTTTTTCATCTTGCTTGCTGAACTTACAACAACACCAATACCTTTGTTTTGATAGGATTGCTTCTACAATAACATCAACAATGAATTAATAGTTGGATAAGTGTAATTTTGTTAGTTTCTTGTTGCTTCGATGACTTTGACGTGAAATGAGTTGATTTGGTCTTGCTCTATGTGATGATGTAGTTAGTTTAAGTGGCACGAAGGTTTTTAATATGTTCATATGTCTTTACTTTTCTAAACAAACAAATGCTCATCTTGACTCATAAAAATAAAAAAATGGTTTGCCTAAATGGTCAGCAAGTTTCTAATCTATAGAGGTTTAGACCTTCATCAGGAAAGTTTTTCATGGCTTCCTGGGGCACCAAAGGATATGATGTTGTTGCAAGACGTAGAAGTACGAATGTTGATTTCACCTAAACTTCTGCTGAATTTCTTTTTCCTTGATGTTTAAATCTATGCGATCAATATGATCTAACCGCATTCAGCTGCTTGTTTCGTGTAGTGAGCAGTGCAGATCTACATATGATTGAAATTGTTGTTTTGTGATGTTATTGAGGCCTCAGATTATTTTATAATGGTTCTCAAGGAATAGTGCTTGCCTTTTGATATTCCCATTTTTTTCCTCATTCCCCTTGTGAATTGTGATTTGTGATTTCTGCCTTGAATACTGAGCCTTGCGCTGGCTGCTTTAGCTGAAGTACTTTTTATTTGTTTTTAACAACTTTTAATGCTGTGTGGGGGCAGGTTGTACATGAGGAGTTTGGCATTGTTGAAGGTCTGATGACTACCGTTCATGCTACTACAGGTTCTCTCTAAACTTCTTTTTTATGCTTCATCTTTCTAAACCTATGATCATGCGCGTCATTTTAATGTAATAGAACCCATTGATATCTTTTGACTGCTTTGATGACCCTTATTTTTGGATTTTCCAGCTACTCAGAAAACTGTTGATGGACCATCAATGAAGGACTGGCGTGGAGGCCGTGGTGCTGGTCAAAATATTATCCCTAGTTCTACTGGTGCTGCAAAGGTATGTATGATACCTATAGAACAAGAAAGATAGGGGGCATAAGGTTTAGCACATTTTGAATATCAGGATAAATTAAGTAGGTGAGCTATTTTACAGCATTTCAGTTTGTTATAGTAAATCAAATGTGTGTAGGCTGTTGGGAAAGTCCTTCCTGAACTGAATGGAAAGCTTACTGGAATGGCATTTCGGGTTCCGACACCAAACGTTTCTGTTGTGGATTTGACTTGTCGGCTTCAAAAAGATGCTAGCTATGCAGACGTTAAAGCTGCCATCAAGTATGTCCTCACATTATTTATAGGAACTCTTGTTCCCATTCTTTGCACTTAATATTTACGTTTAATTTAAGATCTTTCCAGGCATGTTAATTATTTAGTGATGTGTCTTTTACATGACAATGTTTATATTACAGGTTTGCTTCAGAAGGTCCTTTGAAAGGTATTCTTGGATACACCGAGGATGATGTTGTCTCAAGTGATTTCGTTGGTGATTCAAGGTATTTTAATTTTCTGCTGGAACTGTGTGCAAGTATTAAGCATTCCCTCAACTTTAGTTGATTCTAACTATATAACCAAGTCTTTCGTGTGTGCGCGCAGTGTGCACACACATGTTGTTTGGATTTTATACTTGCCATGCATAACTGTTTTATTCTCATACTTCCTCTGGTTTTATTTGTCGCTACACTTCTTGTTTTTACGCTAGTACACTATTTTGACCTTCAACATATATGGTTGTATAACTAAAAATTATAAAAAGTTGATATTATAAAAATGCGCATCTAGATGAATCAAAGAAGATCACACTTGACTATATTTTTGGTTATGCATAAAAACAGTAAGTAAAACAATATTGCTGGATAAAAGTATTTACAATGCAATTGTAGCAACTAAAAAATCGAGAGGCAATATTGTATGAAATTTGATCTATTCAAATCAATGTCCTCTCTTGTAATTACTATTAGTTGTATAGGATGGGTTCTGTAACAGAACTTGTGAAATGGAAATATTTTGACATCACAGTTCGATGCCTCGTATATTCTAATTTGTGGGTTTTGATTCTTTAGTCTACTTAACTTCGCAATTCTGTCGCTGTTCTAGATCAAGCATATTTGACGCCAAGGCCGGGATCGCTCTGAGCTCCTCTTTTGTGAAATTGGTTACTTGGTATGATAATGAGTGGGGATACAGGTATAGCTTTCGTACTGTTTTTTCTTTCATCAAGTCACATATTTGTTTCATTTCTGCTTCATGTTTTTTCAATCAATACCTAACAAATATTCTCTTCCGCCTACTGTAGTAATCGAGTTTTGGACTTGATCGAGCACATGGCCTTGGTAGCTTCCAGTTAATTCATTTGAACTTTGAAGCAAGGAACCGGAGTATTGTCATTATGTTGCTTTTCCAGCGGCAAGCATTTTAAAGTAGGTAGAGATTGATAATACTATAGTTTGCATAAATTTTGTTTTTTAAGCTCTATACGCCTACGGCTTGTGAAATGTCTCATGCTAATAATAACGTACTTATGGAAGCCACTGCCCCCGGCCAGGTGTGTAAACCTGTTGGCTTTATATGTAGGTGAATTCTTTTGAGAACTTGTGGGAGGACATATGTCTGTTTTCTCGGTCTAAATATTAAAGGAATTTTGGGCAACTTGTGGTTTGTGTTAAACAAAAACATAAGCACTGGCGACTGCCTATTTCCGACAGGAAGAGTCCCTCAAAGAAAACGATTTTCTTCTATGGAAAATTCTATATGGTGATCCGCTATTTTTTGAATTCTATATAGGGTTATTTTTGGGAACTCTTTTAATAACCTTTACCCTTGCTTTTTAATGAGAACATTCATTCAAAAAAATCGTCAGATGTCATTTTTCATAACTTTTTTAGAAATCATTTTCATTTGTTTTTTGAGAGATTCCACATGATATTGATTTTTTATTTTTCAAGATGTCACCACTTGACAATAACATTGGATCAAGGGTTTTAGTCTTTTAATTCTTGTGTGCACAACTCCAGCTAGGAACTTAGATGAGGGATTACTAGCTGTCCTTTAAAATATTCTATAATGCTCCCCAGCTCTATTTAAATGCATCCTAAAACATGATGGGTGAAATTTAGTGGAAATGAGGATGAAGTTGAAAAATAAGACAAAAAAATAAGTTGATGATAGAAATAAATGGTTATGATAAAGAGAAATAATAAATTTGTGGATGAGCTTAAAATTGAGTGAGGTCATTACCAAAAAAACACTAATTCTTAAATGAGATGGTCTCATTGTGACACCATTTCTTTTGGGCTGGTTCAATATACATTTTTGTCTTAAAATGATCACGTATAATGTTAAAGTGATCACTTATAATTTTAATATAATTACTGTTTATAGTTTTAGAGTGATTATTCATAAGATTAAAACAATTACTTATGATCTTAAAATAAACAATTGAAAAAGTGGGTTATTATATTGGCTCGTCTCATGGTGAGACAGTCTCATATAAGACGAGCTGCCCAAAAATAGAAAGTGGTGCAGTTTTAGAGAGACAATGGGAATAATAAGATTTTGGTTTTGTTTCACTTAAAACAAACTTTATATGTTGTGGTTTTTGAGACTTTATGCTTTGTTTTTGATCCAAAACGCATAATAGGAGCACATAAGAAGACTTTGTGAGATAGTTTGCTTAAAATCGCAACATAAAGTTTATTTTTAAGTTTTTTTAAAATAATATTAATACTAATACAAAGAATAATAATCAACAACAATAATAATAAGGAAAAATTATCTTGAATAATCTAATACTTTCATAATTTTTTAACAATAATCTACTTATTGATTAACTATGAATAATCTCAACTTTAGGTGGTATTTGCCTAGAGTAAACTCGGATAACCGGATGACCTGCTATAGCAGGTAATTTGTCAAAAATATAAATTGAACATTAATGTAAAAATAGAGAATAATTTTGAAAATTTTCATAAAAAACTTTGAATAATAACACATAGAAAAAATTTATATATTTTTTTTTGCAATTTTTTCGGCATCTTATTTTAATTTATCATTTTTTAGAAAAAAAAATTAGAACTTGCTATAGCAAGCCATCCGATTATCGAGTTTACTTTAGGAAAATACCCCTAAAGTTTAGATTATTCATGGTTAATCAATAAGGGGAATATTATGAAAATATTGAATTATTCTAGGTAATTTTTCATAATAATAATAATAATTAATAATAATAATAATAATAATAATAATAATAATAAAGAATATTCTATATGGTAACAACAAACTATTGCGAAAGGTCAATAGTAGCAAATTCTAAAAAAATTTCACAAAATAGCATTGCGCTTTTGGAATTTCACAACTTAACGTATAATCTCTAACATTTTTTGGGCATTAATGTTATGACAACTTAAATTTAAAAAATACAATGTTATTTTGTGGAATTTTAAGAAAAGAGGGTTACTGTATTTTAAGAAAAGAAGACAAGGGTAAAATTTAAATTTTACAACTTAATGTATAATCTAATGTTTTTTTAGCATTAATGTTATGACAACTTAAATTTCAAAACTACAATGCTATTTTGTGAAAATTTTTTGTAAGATTTACTACCACTGATCTTTTCGCAAAAGTTCGTTGCTACCATATAAAATATCTTTAATAATAATAATAATAATAATAATATAATAATAACACCCGGGAGTTCTCAAAGATGCGCCTTGAAGTCAGGGGAACTCCCAGATATTTATTTATTTATTTTTTCATCAGTAAAAATACCTGGGAGTTCCCTTGACTTCAAGGCGCATCTTAGTGGCGGAATGTGAGATGCTAGAAAGATGACCGGTAATTAGATATTGGCAGGCGAGAGGCTTATCTTATGCAGGTCGTCTTCAACTGGTAAACGCAGTGAATATCTCTTGCTATTGGTGTCAATTCTTCATCCTCCCAAAGCAAGCTTTGTAACGGGTAAATGATATTAGTCGGGCATCTGTGTGGCATGGTAATTATGAGGATACGAGCCCTAGCAATGTTAACTGGGGGATGTGTGTAGGTCTAAGAAGAAAGGAGGCTTAAACATTCGCAACCTAGAACTCTGAAACCTTGCAGCCGTGGGAAGACGATGTGGCACATAGGCAATCTTTGAGAATTCTTGTGGGTTAAATGGATTCATGGAATGTATACAAAAGGAGGATCTTGGGCCATCTTCTACCCACCACATGCGAGCAGCTAGGTCTTGAAGAAATTGTGCTCAATCAGAGACAAATATATGGATGAATAAGGGGAACTATTCCATTAAGAAAGTATACAATAACCTTTTGGATAGCAAATCGAAGTTCAGTGTTATTCTTTTGTGTGGCATCGAATGAACATACCGAAAACCCGATTTAAACTTGGTTTGCTCTACATGATAAGTTGAAAACTAAAACAAGACTTTAAGCGATGGGAGTAAGTGTTGATATGAAGAGCTGCCCCATTTGTGCAAGGGAATCTGAAACTAGCCAATACCTTTTCTTTGATTGTAGATACAACAAAATGTGTATCATTGCCACCCAAGATTGGATTGGTGTCCCCCTCACATCTAAATCCTTGACATCCGTGTGCTATTGGAAATGAAAGGTTTCAAAGGGCAAGAAAATAGTCCTCACAGTTGTAGTTAGCACCCTGGTCTACTATGTTTGGCAGGCAATGAATGAAGCGATTTGAAACTACAATGTGTAGACAGTTGATAGAGTGGTTAACATGATAAAGTAGGGGGTTACACAATGTATCCAATGCCTAAACCCTCGAATGTCTGAAGTAAATCTGAGATGAATGGAAGACTTGTGGACTGCAACCTAAGCTTCTGCTGAGCTGTGCCTGTGTTGTTTTATTTTAGTTTAGGTGTCGTGTTAGACCAGTTTGTACATGTTGTGTATTCTTGCTGCTAGGGATGGGTATGGGTCTTGGACCCTAAGGGTCTAGACCCTACCCGATCCTAATTTTGAGGGTATGCGTCCACCTATTTTTGAACCCTATGGATCCGGGTGGAATCTAGATCCATGACCTTAGGATCTGGGTTCGGGTACGGGTCTACACGTTTGAGACCCAAATCTGACTCATGGACCCATTTACATCTTTTTTTTAAATAATTATATATTAGCTATCATGTGTATTTAATTATTTGATTTGAAATTTTGTTATATTTCTGAAAATTATGTGATTTTGAACTTTGTCAGTTCATATAATTTAAAATGTGGTCGTTGTATCTATACTTTGAAAAATAAAGACTTGATAAATGTTTCAT
The DNA here is from genome assembly GCF_026212465.1 of Amaranthus tricolor. Classification (NCBI taxonomy): domain Eukaryota; kingdom Viridiplantae; phylum Streptophyta; class Magnoliopsida; order Caryophyllales; family Amaranthaceae; genus Amaranthus; species Amaranthus tricolor. Next base: position 9,869,723 of record NC_080062.1, on the reverse strand, counting down.
TATAAGAACTTGAATGTTGAACTACTTCATATATTTATTCGTTCAATTAATATAAAGTATTAGAAGATCCTCATTAGTCGAAAATGTTTAAATAATTTTATGTGAATGGTTGAAATTGTACTTCATAATATATTATTAAAAATTTTCTGGAAAAAAAAATTGTTTTGGACCCAGATCCAAACCCTAGACTCGCCAGATCCTAAGGGTCTGGGTTTTGGTCCAAAATTTTCAGACCCTACGAATCTGAGTCCAATAAAAAGTTAGGGTCTAGATCTGGGTCTAGCTAGACTCGACCCAAATTTGACCCATTCCCATCCCTGTTGTCTGTTGCTAGTTTGTTTATTTGTCACTTTTCTTATGAGTTTCTTGTCCCTAGCACATGAAAAATGAGACAAAAAAATCCTTCATAGAAGATGCACTTCGTTTTCACATTGATGCTCCACAGCGGCAAGGATTCTTGTTTTCTTGAGCTTGTATGATTTTCGTTGGATTATTAATAAAATTTTGTCTTCCAAAAAAAATTATAATAATGATAATGATAGTATTCATACAACTTATTAAAAGAGTTTTTAAATTTCACTTGGCACTCTTTTAATAAGGTTGTCTAAATGGCAAAATATAATAGGTTCAAAAATGTCTAATTGTTAGTAACTATTATAGGTTGGACATGAAAGCTGTAGAAAAAAAAATTAATTGCATACCCAAAAATAAGTAAGTATTTTGAAAATTATAGCATCAAATGTTCTTATTTAGTTAAGTTTTTTATACCGTGTGATACTTTTGCACATAATCTTTGCATTTTCAGCAAGATTTTATTGTATAACACTAAAAATTAAGAAAGTCATTTACATACTCAAATATGAATAATATATCGTATATATAATTTGCATGATAAAAAAGTATTTTGCATATCCAAATATAAGTAACTTTTCGAAAATAATAGTTTCAAATATTCTAATTTAGTTAAGTTTTAATATTGTGTGATACAATTGCACTTAAATTTTGTACTTTCAACAAGATTTTATTACACTTTTTTCTAAAGTTAGATTATTAAATTACCTATTTCATCTATATAAATATAACCTATTTTTCCATCTATACTTGCACCTTTAGAATTGAATCTTGTTCTAAAATGTGGTCATAAAAGCCATCATGACTATTAACTTTTTAAATGAAGTTATATAAGATAGAGTTACGTGGAAGGTCAAAGCCAAAATTACGCACATGTGTAAGAGAAAATGGTGAAATTAACATTATTCATCTTTATTCTAACTAATGAAACGGTTGTAGATTTTGAATTGTTAAGTATATATGAACAAAAATAATTCTCAACTAATGTGATTTTAACTTAAACATATTTGATGTTTAATTTTGTATTTAAATATTTTGATTAAGTTAATATGTAAAAAGATTCAATGTTCATATTCAATGGTCTATTATCAAATTGTTATAATTATATTATATTGATTGATTATCATATTCTAATAGAAAATTTTAAACTTGATAACGATGATATAATTACATCTTCATATAAAATTCAGATGCTTATATATGTTAATATTAAGAAATCTGTGCATTACATGAGTTTCTATATAAATTATTATTATTATTATTATTATTTTGGCAATTAAGTGGAATATATTAACTCCAAAAAAAAAAATTGACAACTTAGGCTATAAAAGGAACACTTCCCTAAACACAAAAGGGAATCAACACCAAACTACAAAGCCAAACAAACAACAAAACTAGCCAAAACAAACAGGCAAAACCAACAAAAGAAAGCCAACTACAAAGTAAGATTGTTTCTACTAGCATCATCTAGCCTAGTTGCAAGATGAAAAATGATAGTATGAACGACTTGACTTGGAGATATAGTGTTCCCCCCAAACACCTTGGCATTCCACTGCAACCACACCTGATAGAGAGTCTCGGTCCAAATCATAGAAGATATAATAAAATTGCTACTCCTCTTCTTACACGCCTTGTTCATACTCTCACCTAGAATAATCCAACTTATTATTATTATTATTATTATTATTATTATTATTATTATTAGACATAGTGTTCCCCCCAAACACTTCCCTAAATATATTATTATTATTATTATTAGGAAAAATTACCTAGAATAATCCAACCTATTCGTAATTTTCTTACGATAATCTCACCTATTGATTAACCATGAATAATCCCAATTTTAAAAGGTATTTGCCTAAAGTAAATTTGGAAAACCCGATAACCTACTATAGTAAGTAATTCACTAGAAAAGTAAACTAAAAATTAATTTAAAATTAGAGAAAAATTTTAAAATTTTACATAAAAAATTCTAAATTAAAAAAATCATAAATTTTTTTGAATATTTTTTGAACATTTTTTCGACATTTTATTTTAATTTATCTTTTTTTTTAAAAAAAAAACATGCTATAGCAAGTCATCCAGTTACCTGGTTTACTCTAGGAAAATACCTCTCAAAGTTGGGATTATTCCTGGTTGATCAATAGGTGGGATAGGAAAATCACGAACAAGTTGGATTATTCAAGGTAAATTTTCGTTATTATTATTATTATTAGATATTTTATTTCATAAAGAGAAACTTTACAAGAAGTTGGTAGGGAGCCGAGCAACAAGCTGAGCACCCACCCCCTTTTGAATACAAAAAACTAGTCTGTAAAAGATGTATGACTTAGATTTGCTGCTACTTGAGTTACTCAAAGAAAATGATGAGATCCTTGATAACAAGACGAGGGCGTCTTCGCCTAACTCGCCAAAGGTGGAGAAAGCAAATTAGATCAATTTATAGCCATTCTCCTCACCCTTCGCCGTGTATTTCTTCCTTTTTATTTTTGCGGCATTGGCTAAAGAAGCACTAGAAGCCCATGAGGAGACCCTTGTTCCGACAAAAGACGATCCTCCAGTAACATCCACACATGTATCTTTACCATGAAGCCAGTTAAATAGAAGGAGATCAGTTGGCCTAAGATCTCTCCTCGCCTCCGACAAAAACCCTAAAGGTGCCTCCTTACGGATGGAAACCCAGCTTTGCAGCAGATATCCACAAGCATGTCTCGAACCAAATTATGTTGAAATTTCACGCCAACCTCACTAGAGCAATGAACTGTGTGATCCCCCCATACATCCATCTTGGCGGTGTTGCAGCTGGGGCATAAGTTATCTTTGGAAAACAAGGGAATGGTGAACTGATAGCATAGAACAGACCAAAATTGACGAGGATTTATCTTTTGGCCCAAGCCATCAATGGGGATGGTTAGCAGAAAATCCTGTGCATGCGGTTCCTGAGTGGTTTTAAGAATTGCAACTTGTCTTGGGGTGATTATGTAGGTAGACGCAAGACTATTCTCAAAAACACTAAAATAAACCCTTGCCAACTTTTCATCATGTGGGGGGCAGCGGATCCATCACTGAGAGAAAAAACATTGGAGCCACATAAAACACGGAAGGCACCAACTCGTTCAAAAGCGGGTCCTGGAGACGAGAAGCAAGGAAGGAATAATTAATAACATTCCCTGCCGAGTAGATACCAAGACCACCCATTTTGATTGAGAGGGTGACTAACCTCCATTGCCAATCCCCAAACCCCGGTCTCGAAGCTGAAAATATTCTCCAAGGAAGCGCGCAAAGCAAGATCAAACTTAACCTGTGTATCCCCAAACGAACCTGAGGGGCAGTCCTCAACGCATAAGATAACCTTCCAACCCCTGCACAATTGCGAAGAAGGAGAAGTTCACATTTTGAATAGCTGTCATGAGCTCAATGGTTTTAGAAACCCTCTTGATGGAAAATTCACCGCAGAAGGTATGATCTGTACTCAAAGGCCTGCCAAGAAGTTTACTCTCACATGAGGGCGAGATATGTTGGGTGGGAAGACTCCATGCTCTCTAGTCCTAGGATCCTCCCCGGGCCAGAAAAGTTCAGTCATGTTCACATTGAGAATCAAACCACGAGATAGGGCATCCTCCTTAATAATAATAATAATAATAATAATAATAATAATAATAATAATTATTATTATTATTATTATTATTATTATTATTATTATTATTTACATAATAAAAACAACAATCCATTAAATTCATTGACGTCAACCAATCACAACAGTCTCATCCTCATCGAATTAATAATTGAGAGAGCAACTATTAACAAATATTCTATAATGCAATTCTAAGACTTTATATATATAACCAGATGCCATAGATTCCATATTGGATAATTCATATCGGATATATTTGAACACCCTAGTTATTGCTACCCACAACTTCATAGACAACTACTGGCTACTGCTATCCACAACTAACACTTATTTTGCGTCGAATAGAGTCTATATATATTTAAATTTATTTGTATTTTCGAATATTTTGTACTATTCTAATCCTATATATGGTTGGTTAGAAATTATAAAAAATTGATATTAGTAAAATTTACATTGAAACTAATCAAATAAGATCTTAATTATGTTTTAACTTATTCATTGAAAATAAAATATAATTACGAGTGATTGATGAATAATGTCAAAAAACAAATAAAACATTTAATAAGAATACAAAAATTCTTGTGTGAGATGATCTCACCGTGAGATGTTTTTCATACATAGGTTAAATAGCGCAATCAATACAATTATTAGTATACTAGTTTAGAAGCCCCTGCAATGCACGAAATTTAGTATGGAGATATATATAAATTATATATTATCAAAGAATGATGCAAGAAAAATATTCTCCTTTGATTATGAAAAGTATATAAATACTATATATTTTAATAAAATAATTACTTTGGATAACAACACAACTTCCTAAAATATTTAAACTAATATAACTCTAAGAAGGTGTTTGGTATGAAATTTTTAATACCAAATAAGGGATTCAATTACCATTACTTTATATTTTCGTTTGGTATGATATTAAGTTAAGCGAGTCCTTTTCTTAAGGGTAATGAACTTATGATCCGTGTATGTCAAGTAGAGGTGTTCAACGATGCGGGTTCGGTCAAAATTTAAATGGGCCGAGTCGGGGCGGGGCATGTCAAATGTTAAACGGGCCGAGGCGGGTCAAAGTCCGTTTAAATCCGACCCACTTTGACCCGTTTTATAACATTTAATAAAATAATTTTTTTTATTATACTTTATGACATGTTGGGTCGATCCACTCATATATATATATATATATATATATATATATATATATAATAATAATAATAATAATAATAATAATAATAATAATAATAATAATAATAATATCATTTAAAAATATTAAAAAAGTGGTAGTTTTTTTTTTCGCAATTAATTCTTGTAATTATCCGACCCGACCCTTTACACCAACGCCCGTTAATGACCTGCCTCATTAATGACCCGACTTGACCTGCCTCATTAATGACCCGACTCGTTGAACACCTTTAATGTCAAGTAACATATTCCCTTTCTATGATCAAGTAAGTGTTTCCCTTATATTTTTATACCAAACAACATATATATCTACAATTCATACCCTTACCCTTACTCCTTTTATCATTTTCCTTTCCATTACATTTTATGTTCCCATACCAAACACCCCCTAATATTATACTAAAATATATTTTTGATGGTCTCTTCCATTATATAAAATAAACTAACTATTCCTGAATGATAACTTATTTTGGTTGATTCAAATTAATTTATTTGATTTTAATTTTAATGTAACCTTATTAAAATTTAATTTAATTCAAACATATTTAATAAACTAAATTAATACACTTTTTAAAAATAATCCTTACTTACATACTCTTCAAAATTCTTATTTGATTAATTAAATATAATAATACATATATTTTCCTTAAATACAGATTAATTATAATAATTATTAATATTTTTCCTTAAATGCAGAATTATAATTGGAAAAACATTTAATATTAGTATATGTAAAATGATTTGTCATACTTATGATAGTTGACACATTGAGATATTGATTGATATTAAATATTAGTTTATTTGTTTTCATTTTTACTTTGAGATTCAGTATTATAAACGAAGATGAATAAATTGTGTAAGTATATAATTGATATATTCATTAATTATTTCCTTAATTAAAAAATTGCAATGTAGACATTTTTAATCCAATCAAAAAATGACAAATGGCACACAATTCTAAGCTTGCCACTTGTTATTATACATCAAAATTAATAGATTGTTTGTTGAGATTCTTGTTTTGGGGCCGTCTCACCAAGACGGTGTCTCACAATAGTAACTTTAAATAGAAAACAAGACAGTAATTTGTACAATACTTTATTAAAAATCAAAATATTTTAATTTTATGAATTTTATAACAATAAGAAGTACTCCTTATGTTTTCTAATGTTCTTCCCGTTCAAAATATTCTATTTTGAAGAGAGATATTTTGGAGAGAGAAATTTGATTAAAATTTTAAAAATGTATATAGAGGATAAAATATATATATATGTGAGATCTTGTTAGATTCATCTTAATGTATACTTTTTATCATATATTTTTATAATTTTTCACAATGCATAGAGATATTAAAACTCAAAATTTACCTTGAAAATTATGCAAAAAGTAACGAGAAAACAAAAAAGAACGAAGGAAGTATATACTGCATCATATTTAGAAAAATTAAGTTTACTAGTATAAAAGCTCGCGCAATGCACAAAGTTTTGATTATGAATATATATATATATATATATATATATATATATATATATATATATATATATATATATATATATATATATATATATATATATATTTAAAGATATGTAATAATAAATATAATATATACTAAAGATAAAGTAATGATTATTAAGATATAATGATATGATGGTAACTTTACTGCATATACTAAATTCAATTTAACAATTAATCCAATATAGCTAAATCTAAGCCATAACCATTCAATTTATTCTATTTTTAATAATAGTAATTACTCGATTTAATTAATTTTTATGAGGGTTAAAAATGGCAGGTTGGTTAATTTTATTTTCCACGTAAGCCAAGATCAAGTAATAAAATATTTTCATTTCACGGGGGGCTCTACAATAATGACACTTAAAATTTTTCAGTCTTTTTATTATAATATATTGTATGATTTTTAGGAGGGCTAAAAATGACAGGTTGGTTACTTTAATTTCCACGTAAGCCAAGATCAACCAATAAAATCTTTTCCTCTAACGAAGCTCTATAAAAATGACATATGGAATTTTTCAATCTTTTTATTATATATATAGAAGCATAGAAACTCGTGCAGTACACGATATTATTAGTGTAAAAGTATATATAAATATAATCTTATATAGAGATCTAATTACATGTTATCAACATAAAATTATAATATTTCTTATAAAATCGATAGAGAATTTTAAAATATATAAAGCTTTTAATGAAAAAAACTCATATTTTTTAAGGTAAATTTGGGTAATCTTCCAAACACATTATCAAAATAATTCTTCGTCATTTTCAAAATAAGTTTTGAATATTATTTATTTTTTATTTCTTGATGATATGTTATAAAAATTAGCAAATGTTTCAACATAAAAAAGCAAATATTTATATTCTAAGAATATTTAATTGAAAATCTTATTAACTTTTAAATTCAAAAATAAAAGTATTTCAAAGATAACAAAAATATAACATTCTAAGAAAATTTAAATTAAAAGAATATATCTAATTGTGATATATTACTCATATATTAAAAAATAAATTGATGCTAATTCCGGTAAGAATTATTTCATATGACAAATCATTAAGAAAATACCAACATAAATTTTAAATTTTTTTACCATATGGATATGGTATATGATTGTATCATATGATATGACTATGAATTATTTTCATAGTAGTATTAGTTGGTGTTCAATAAAAAAAAATATAGAAAAATTATATACTAATGATAAATATTTGTTTGTAAGACTTTAGGGAGTAATTTGCAAGGCATGAAACCACATTTTTAACCATCTTCATTGCAATCTTGATTAGAAGCCCTAACCCTCCTCTCCTTCAGCTCTTTCTCCTTTCTATGACTGCAACTGCACTCTATCTATAGTCTATACCCTCTTTTTGTCTTTCTTCATTCAATATTCACTTTCTTGATTTCTTCTTCTAATCACGTGTAATTAGTTTTCGATCTACCAATTTCTTCATCTTTTTTATTTATTTATTTATTTTTTTTCCCATTAAAGTCTACCTTTTTTATTACCTTCTTCTTTAATTTGCAATTAATTTCTTGGGTTTTTCATTTCTTATAGGTTTCCTTTATCATTTCCATGAACTGGGTTACTTGATTTTTGTCGGTTGGTTCACTTTCCCGCCTGCTTTTACAGGTTAGTATATCATATTAATTTTCTCCATTTCTTGTTCTAGAATCATCTGACTTGTAATATATTTTGTGGGATCTCAAGAAACTGACTTGTTTAAATTTTGCATGTTGATCTTAATATTCTTGATCTGAAAATTTGGGTCTTTTGAAACTATAAGTGGGTCTTACTTTGTACTTTTATTTTTCTTTATTGGGATCTATTTTTGTAATTTCATTTTGTTAGCTTAAAAGTCTTCTCTTTCATTATTAGGGTTTTCTGCTGCAAAAGGATTATGATATCAGTTGTTCTTATTTAGATTGTATATGTATATATTCTGTAGTGCTAGTTATGATACTTATGAATGTTAATTTTTTTGATTTATATGTAAGTTTTAGCCTTTCTGTTTTGGAATGTCATAAGTTTTGTTTTCTTAAGTTGCTACTTTATTGTAATTTTGAAGCATCAAATAGGAGTGTTTGTTATGATGCAATTTATGGGGTAAAATCTCATTCAACTTAGGAAAAGGGAAAACTTGTTTCATAATCGATTCGCGTTATATGCTCTTAGATTGTGTTAGTTCATGTGGAGTATATATTAAGGGTTGGAAATGGAATCAAATTAAGCAAATTCATTATTTTGTTACGAGGGTTCGTTTATTTTGTTACGACATGAGAAGTAACAAATTAACAAGCAAATTCATCCTCCTCGTCTCCTCTCTCACCGTCCTCAATTTCTCTTTTACAAAATAATTAATAATAATAATACTTAACAATACTATTACCGCTCTTTAAGCATTTTCTGTCCAATTTTATTTGGACTTTACCAAAAGTTTCGTACATGTGATACTTTTATCAATTAACATCAAAGAGCTGTTTTAATCTAGGATTTTTCTCTATTTATTATTTTGATTAGGGGAATGCATAGTCTGTTGTATTCTGATGGGATATACTTTAGAGTGTGTGTTTGAATATAAATGAAAGGACATGAAGGGGTGGAAAGATAGATGAGTTTTTCTTCTAAACCTCGCCATCGTAGGAAAGATTTGTTTCTGCATAATGTAAAAGCTTTTATCCTTCCAATTCCTTCTCCTTCTTTTTCCTGCCCTTCTCTGAGGAAAATTCATCCCCTTATTTTCTTCCTCTTCCTTCCAAAAACATTATGTTTTGCATTGGTGATGTTTACTGGGCTAGTCCTTCACGGATTGCACTATGATTGAATATCCAAAATCTTATAGATGTTTTTTCTTAGAGAAATTTAGATGTTGTCACGTAATATTAATGACATATATGGAATATAGACAAGTGAAGTTGGTGGGAAATGGTAGCAGTGCTCCATATAATCCTCAAAATGTGTATGCCCACTCTAAGTGGGAGTCTCGGGTTATGAAATGTATTTATCTTGTTCAACTCAGCAAAAAAACTGACTAATCAGTTATGTTTTTATGTATTCAACTTTTTATTAATGAATCCCCTAGTAGGCATATTGGCGATGGGTCAAGCTACTGTTATGGGGCTTTATTGGGTAGAATGCTCATTGTTGGCAAACTATTACCTGTCTTGGCAACAAATTACTAGTGTACCCACTTTCCATCCATTATCTCCTCTGAATCTCTTCCCAATAACCATTTTTTCAATTTCTTGTGATTTTCATCATGCTCTCCTATGAGTCCTACCCTAGTTTCTTTAAAATAATTCTGCATTTATAATGATCAAGAGACTCTAATAAAAAGTTAGCTAAATGATTGTACTTGATTAAATTCGTTTAGAGTGATCAAAATTACGAATAGCTAGGTTTTCACATCTTAAACTTGAGTTTTTTTGTCATTGACTCGGCCACTTGCTGTCTATGATTAGAAACATGGACAAGGCTGGAGCATAAGTGTGTCACCTTTTGGTATTTTTTCTGTAGAAATAAAACATAAGTTTACCTTTTTAGTGACCCACACATATATGGTCAAGTTCATCACTAAATTTTAGCTTCCCTTCTATTGAGTCGATCCTACTAGACCCACATTAATTGCTGCCTGCATCCTCCAAGTAGCCATATTTTGTGTTTGACCTCTTTTGAATTCGGTCTACTATGTTTGTTTTATGTGAGAGATGGAAAGAGGGGTGTTTTTTACATGAATGATGCATTGGGTCCTTGCTTTGATTTTTGAGATTATTTCTGCCACCATCATACCGTAAATCTGTAACTTAATTCTTCATTTACAGGTAGATGTCATTTTTACCGTTGGGGCTGACTAAAAAGTTTCAAGTTAAAGAAGCTTAAAGTGTTCCTTGAGATTGAATGTGACACAGTTTTCAGTTAATATATTCTTTTTATCTCAATCCCATGGTATTTTATGATGAAAATGAAGCCTCTTTGATCTCTTACAAAGGTAAAGGGTCTTGATACTCAAAAACTTAGTATGGAACATTCCAATGACTATGCACAAGTTTCCACCAGCTACGCAGCTGGAAATGAGGAGGTTCATCCTGTCTCTGAGAGGTTTATGCAAGATGCTACAAATTGCATAAACATGAACATGAGACCTCCAGAAAGTAGTGCTCCAGAAGTCAAACCAGTTAATTTTTCTATACAAACGGGAGAGGAGTTCTCTCTTGAATTTATGCGTGATCGTGTCTTTCCACGGAAACCTGCCATCTCAAAGGCTATGGGTGACCCACTAGGTGCACCAAGTTATATGGATGTAAAAGGTATTTTTGGAATCAGTTGCACGGAGTCTGATAATGGCTCAGATATATCTATGCTTACATTGGCAGAAAAAGGTCCGAAAGAGTTTGACCGAAAGAACTCATCATTGTATGATGGAAAAACTTCCCATGGATCAATGCGATCAGTACGTCAAAATTCGTCAACATATGGAAGTAGTCGAGGTTTTCATGGATATGCTTCATCTGGAACGTCAGATGGCTCATCATCTAAGATAAAGGTACTCTGCAGCTTTGGTGGTAAGATCTTACCTCGGCCGAGCGATGGAAAGTTTCGGTATGTTGGGGGTGAGACACGTATCATGCGAATAAATAAAGATATTACTTGGCAGGAGCTCAAGCAGAGAACTTCCACGATATTAGATTGTCCTCATACCATTAAGTATCAGCTTCCAGGGGAAGATCTTGATGCTCTGGTGTCTGTATCAAGCGAAGAGGATTTGCAGAATATGATGGAAGAGTGTAATATTTTAGGTGATGGAGAAGGCGCAAAGAAACTTCGTCTATTTCTGTTTACCTCGAGTGATTTAGAGGAGTCTCATTATACTTTGACTGGTGGTGATGTTGATTCTGAGTTTCAGTATGTTGTTGCTGTCAATTGCATGGACATGGACATTAGAAAACACTCGGGCATGCATAATTTAGATGCATCAATGGGTTCAAATGCTAACCGAGTAGATGGTGCAGTTGGAGTAACCAGTTCTTCTCATGCTGAAGGTCCCGCTCCATCAACAGGAACGCCTTTACAGTCATTTGTACCTGGATCCGGCAGCAGTTATCCACTTCTTCCAAATCAGTTTCGTGGACAGGTGAGTCACCATGAAGATTTGAAGGGGTATCAGCTACATGGTAGTCATGATGTGCAACCCCCTGCGCACTCTCGTGAAGAAAGTATTACTGCCATGTCATTGCATGGATTATCAGCAAATCAACAGAAACAGATGGAGGTTCAGGTACATGTTTATAATTTTGAAATGAAGTTTGTTGATGATTGTGTTTGATAATGCTCTCTAAGCTTGATCTGTTGTTTCAGTCTCACCAAGTTGATGTAAATAGTAATCTTCCCGCTGAAGAAACGTCTGGTTCTGCTGTCAACTGTGATTTACCTCCAAAAGGTGAAAAAAGATACCAGGAACATATCATGACCTCTCCATCTGATGCGGTGTATGTACCACGTGCTTTGGAGCCTACAAATCCAGAATATGCTCACCCTTTTGACCATGCATATGCTTCTGAACATGCTCACTCGGAACCTAATTCATTCAACATGAATTACGATGAACTTCCTGCCACCCAGAGACCTTATCTGTCAGTGAACATTCCTAGGGAGCAAGGAGAGATGCTGAACAGGCTAACTAAGTCTGATGATTCACTCAACCCTCAGTTCCTTATGTCACATTCTCATGCTTCAGTTGGACAGCAAGTTACAGCTACTGGCTCTAAAATGGTTGACAATGAAGGGGTCAATTATCCAGTAGACAAGGAGAATGTGTCAAGACAAACTGTTTCTGGCACTATTGAACAGACAAATGCACTTGAGCAAACCCCTTTTGTAGAATGTAACTCAGAAATATCTTGCCCAGATGATAAGCGTAAGGGACAGCTAGTTGATGGGGTTGAATTTGGGCATGCACGAACTGATGTTAGCCAACCGTCTAATAGTCAGCAAACTGATCATCCTTCTAATCTCACCGATTTTAAATGGGCAGATGAGACCAGCCAAACCTCCACCGGTAATGCTGCTGAGAGTATCCTTATAGATATTAATGACCGATTTCCTCGTGATCTGCTCTCAGATATATTCTCAAAAGCTATTTTATCCGAGGAGTCATCTAGTATTAATCAACTACCTCATGAAGGGGCTGGCTTGAGCATGAATATTGAAAACCATGATCGAAAGGATTGGTCTTTTTTTAAAGATTTGGCTAAGGATGATTTCCGAAAAGATGTTTCTTTGATGGATCAGGATCATCCTATTTATCCCTCTGGACCTGCCAAAGTTGATGAAGAAGTTTCTGGAGTTTACCACTTTACACCTTTATCAATAGATGGGATCCCCTCCAGGGGTGTTGATACTCACGTTTTTGGCGATTTTGGTCACCGAGATTTATCAGGTACTGGTTTAGTTAACCAAGTAGTCTCTGCATCAGAGTTTAACCCCTCGCAGGCAAACTATAGTGAAGTTGTCCAATTTGATGGTGTTGGGACTCCGTACCCAGATTATGAGGTATTTAATGTGATGAGAAAATCGATTTTTTGAGATGGTTTAAATGTATGATGGTAAGTAATTATCTTATGCTTTTATTTGTTAGGAGGCAAAGCAAGAGACAAAGCATGTTGGTCTTCCTCCTCTAGATCCTTCCCTTGCGGATATTGATTTTAATTTCTTACAGGTATCATTCATTGATCACTACATATATTGATTTATTGACATTGCAACTTTGTACTTGTTTGCTTTTTAGTTGTTAGTGGAAAGTGTCCAAAGCGTAGAAATGTGAGAAAAATCGTCCACAATTTAAAATGTTCTTGTTTAATTGTTTGGATTCTTGTTTAATTGACTTATCTCAGTGCTTTTATTGTATTACGCTTAAAAGTCGTTTTGATTTGAGGGCTTGCTTGCATCCCTTTGATCCATATTTCATTATTATAAGATTAAAACTTAGAGAAATAATTGCAGCCCCAGTAATGCTTTTTGTATTACTCAGAACTCAAAAGTTTGCATCCCTTTGATTGGAAATTTAGGGGGGGGGGGGGGGGGGGGGGGAACGGGGAACGGGAAAGTAATTGCAGCCCCAATAATGGTAGATCCGTTTTACTTTCAAAAGGCATCCCTCTAATTATTTGTTGTTTGTTGAGGCAGTTCATAAAGAACGAAGATCTTGAAGAGCTTAGAGAACTGGGTTCAGGAACATTTGGCACTGTATATCATGGAAAATGGAGGGGCTCAGATGTTGCTATCAAGCGAATAAAGAAAAGTTGTTTCACTGGTCGATCATCCGAGCAAGAGAGACTGGTACCTTTTGTTATTAAAAATAATTTCTATACCCATTTCTGAATTTTTTCCATAAAAAATGATAATTTAGTGTTGTCGTAAGAGCCAATATTGATACACTGAACTGTAGACTAGGACCCACATATAGGTTTTCTGTATGGTTTGTGGTAATCAGATATTATGTTCTCAAGTTAGATAAGAGCTACCTCTTGGCTGTTACTATGTTTTTTTCTTGCAAATTTCTAGACTGTAGAATTCTGGCGTGAAGCTGACATCCTTTCAAAACTTCACCATCCGAATGTGGTAGCATTTTATGGTGTTGTTCAAGATGGACCTGGAGGAACAATGGCCACAGTTACTGAGTTCATGGTTGACGGTTCTTTGAGGCATGTTCTTCTTAGAAAGGATAGGTAAAGATTCTGCCTCCTTTACAGCTTTCTTAAATAATTGGAAGAGGAATGAATAATTATCTGCTTAATTATTTATGACCGATATGCACAAGACCTTAATTGTACTTGGTCCTTTGATTGTTTTCTGTATTCTGCATTTTTTTTATTCTTAACCCAATATTAAATTATCTAGGCATCTGGACCGTCGCAAACGATTAATAATTGCAATGGATGCTGCTTTTGGGATGGAATACTTACATTCAAAGAATATTGTGCATTTTGATTTGAAGTGTGATAATCTACTTGTAAATCTGAAAGATCCTTCTCGGCCTATTTGCAAGGTATCCTCATAAGCTAACACTTCAGAATTCTTTTTCTCCTTTCAATTTTCAATACCCGGAATATGTTCTCTACATTATGGATACTTTATAGCTGTTTCCCATGTTACTTTAGGTTGGTGATTTTGGACTATCAAAAATCAAGCGTAACACATTGGTTTCTGGTGGTGTAAGAGGAACTCTTCCGTGGATGGCTCCTGAACTTCTGAATGGAAGTAGCAGTAAGGTCTCGGAGAAGGTAATGAATGTTGTGCTCTCTTATCTCATTATGGATCAGCTCTGCGGAAAGCAATAAAGCACCGTCTATGAACTCGTGCTTCCTTGTCTTAAACATTTTAAAGAATATTTTGCTGACTGGTTTGGGTTTTTTGTATCAGGTCGATGTGTTTTCTTTTGGTATTGTTCTATGGGAAATCCTTACCGGGGAAGAACCCTATGCGAATATGCATTATGGTGCCATAATAGGTAAGAGTACAATGCTTGCTTCTTTTTTTTTTTCAATAATTGATAGCTAGCAAGTTTGGTACTGGAAATGGGAAATCATGTGCACTTCTTATTTATGTGAATTATTTTGATGATGTTTGTTTCTGAGGGTTACTTAGAAACAACCTCTTTTTTTATCTCTAACAAAGGTAAGGTTGTACATTCGACCCCTAATGCCTCGCAATTAAGTGGGAGCCTCTTAATGGTATTGGAGTAATGGAATGAATATGTCTCTTTTAAGCATTCTTTTATCTTGGTTGTCTCATTTCTGCTTCCTGCTATGTATTTGGTCCAGTTATGGACTTCTTTCGATTGGAGCCATTGTTTTGCACTTGTTCAGTTCTTCCTGTTTGTTTAATTTCTTTTGTTTTCCATCTGATTCTTTCTGTCCTATTTGCCCCACCTTACTTGCCCTGTTATGTCCTTTAAAAAAAAAAAAAAGCCCTGTTATGAATGTTTGCCTTGTTGGGGGCTTGCACTGGCCTGTTAATTTTCATTATGATTCGACCTGTTTCTAGTGCGACCCTTTTGAAAAATTAACGGGCTTGCTCCTTCCTAAACGGGTCGGGTCATGGGCTCTTAACAGAGCCTTTTGGTTGAAAATAACTCACATGTGATCCTACATTGAAAAATTAGAGTGGTAGACCTACATATAAGCTTGTGGGCTACTCCTTCCATTACCAATTGGTTTTAGGATGGAACCCTATCGGGTTTGCATGTGGCTAACTCTCCTCTTATGCGGGTCTTGTTGTGTACAAGCACAATAACAAATAGTGATGATGTTTGTCCTGTTGGGGGCTTGCACATGCTCCCAATCCCCTGCCATCTTCATGGTCTAAATGTTAAATAATATATATTAATTTGTGATTTGTACGATGCAGGGGGAATTGTGAATAACACGTTGAGGCCGCCTATTCCAAGTTACTGTGATTCAGAGTGGAGAACGCTCATGGAACAGTGTTGGGCTCCAAACCCTGCTGCTCGGCCTTCTTTTACGGAAATTGCAGGCAGATTACGTGCAATGGCTGATGCATGCCAAACCAAACCTCAAGGACCGAAAGCTTCTCATTAATTTGTATCGGAAAGGCCCTTGTAATTTTTTTTTTCCTTTTAGCAGAAATTTCTCATGACGATGTTCTTTACTCATTAAAGGTTCGGGTTAACAGCTCCCTCAAAGTATTTTCTGAAGCAGGAGCTGTATATGTATTAAAAATCTTTCCTGAATTTACTTCATAATTCTCAGAACCTCAGTGATTCATTCTGTACAGGAGTGTAGTCAAAGTTACAACAGCATCGGCTTTTGCTCGTAGAGCATATGTTACTCGGGCACCTATTACGGAATATTTTTCATATCGAGTGTTGAAAGGAGCTTTTGCTTGAAGAAAATGGTGCGCTATACTCGGAAAAGCCATCGTTATCTAGGATTTGCTGTGTATAAGAGCCTTTGCATGCTTGGCTTGTGCTTGTGTTTCAGCCGTTTTGCGTTTCGTCTTGGAATGGATCTTATGGAAAGTTCCATGGAGATACCAAACGTCTTGTATGGTACTAATGTGTTGCAGAATAATAAAGCATTTACTCTGGTTATCTTTAGTGGAGTTTTTTAATATGGTGGCTTGAGTTATCTTTAAAAGGTATTGTGGGTGATAAAAAGAAAAAAAGGAAGAGGGTGAAGTGATAAAAAACCAGATGATAAATAAAAATATTTTGCCAATTATATTTATGGTTTTTATAATTGTAGTTTCAAACTTCACATATTATATTCATGTATGAGATGGATTCACCGTGAGATGTATTTTATATTTGGGTTAAATAGCTCAATAACAAAACCTTTTAACATAATAAACCTTTTGCATGGACTCGTTTTAGGATGAGACAGTTTTATGCAAGAGGGATTGTTTAAACTTTATTTTTTGCAAACTACAACCAATTAAACTGAATAGTATTGTAGTCATACTGTTGAAATAATTGGCTAAATAATCGTTGATGTAGTTAATGACCTTTCACTTTCACTAATTTCATTAATCTAACTTAATTTAATTAATTATCACAATTAAACACATTTTCCCCCATCCTCCTTTTGCCTTTCCCCAATTACCATCATAATTCTTAACTCTCTCACCCCCTCCAACGCCATTACCACCCCATCTCCTCCTCCCATCCTTTCTCCCTCACTTCACCCTAACTCGCTTCTATTCTCTCTCTTCAACAGGCCAACTAATCTGTTGAATTATCAATCAACATCCCCCTTTTCCTCTTTAGTCTAATGTTCATATGAAAACCAGAAATTCATCTTCAAAAAAACCTTTTTACCTTTCCTTTTCTTCTAAAATTCATGGGGCTTCTCAATTACTTCATTTTTCAATGTAATTCTTAATCTTGTAAATAATTGATTGTTCCTTCTTAATTATTAGAGCTTACCAGCGATGATTGACCAGTTTAATGCAAGCAACAAGAAAGTGTAATCAATCATTTCTTACAATCGAATATTAATTGTTGCTTGTTTTCAGTGTCATTTTCACTGAATTTCTTACGGAATTTGTTTGTTTTTTCAATTTCAGTGATTTTTATCATTTTAGTTATTGGTGTGAACCTTTAAAATTAGAAAAAATTGCTTCTAAAAATCTATAGGTAAAGGGTTAATCTTTAGTTTATACTGCATAGTGTTTTGCAAACAAAAGTTTTTTTTTTTTTGACTAGTAATGGGAAAACCATTTAATGAAATCACTTACCCACTTATAGTTATTGAAAACGACGATGTATTAGAGTTCGAACAATGTGTTTCAAATTTCAATATTGCCAAGATTAAGTGTATGAAATTTTAGTGACAAACAAATTACGCTATCAATAATATCGATGTTTGTAGGAGAAAATAAAGCAACAAAACGACACAAAGATTTAACGAAGTTCACCCAACTAAGGCTACGTCCTCCGGTGTGTAGTATCTCTTATATTATCAAAAGGAGTTCAAAGAACTCTCAAATATGGAGAATTACAATAGAGAAGAGATATAGACTAGTGTTTGGCTTGGGGTGTATTTGTGGATGTTTACAATGTGATTGAGAGCTCTCTATTTATAGGAGAGATCACACTAAGTTACATTAAGTACAGTAAAGCTATGATTAAATGATAATGAAACATCCCTAAGTACATGAAGAGTCATAAAACAACATTCTAGAGTATCAGAGACTTCGCTCGACCAAAACAGGGGTTCGCTCGGTCGAGCGACTTGGTCGAGCGGACCTCAGGAAGTTTCTGGTTGCATTCTGTCTGCTCGCTCGACCCAACCTGAAGCTCGCTCGGTCGAGCGAGCTGGTCGAGCGGCCCTTCAGAAGGCTTCTAACAGTATTGCTCGACTTGCATAGTAGAGCATCTTGATTCAACCTTTCCACTTCTTCATTAAGTCCCATAACTCTCACACTTCATTACCTTATTAATCCATACTTAATCACCATCATAAATCAATCATCAAAACTTAACTTAATACACCCACATTAACACATTCTTGGGATTCCATCCCAAAGGTCACACATGAATGCATCTCATCAAATGTGCACTCAAGTCACACCAATCACAACAGTTATCACTTTATATTACTGTCAAAAGTAAATTCAAAAACTTCCTATTTCATCCTCTAATATGTAACTTACCTTTTTCAACCCAACAAATTATGTAATTAGCTTTTTCAATCCTTCTTCAATGACAGATAATCGTTTTTGGGTTTGAGATCAATTTAGAAGGACGATTTTGTGGTTTTGCAAAGTGTTTTTTCGAGGACATCTTTAGTACAATATATAAGTAAATATTTCTTTTTAATTGCTCTATTAAACCTAGCAATAATGTTGCTTTAAATGCTTCGCATTTTGCTTAAAAATTAGGTTTTCCTCAATTTATGTTGGAATGTTGTTTATACATATGTAATTTTGTATGATATTATTTTGTGTTAAGTTATAATTAATGTGTTTAAATGGGATGCATGATTTTATATGATATTATTTTGTATAATATTGTGTTTTATATATTCTCAAATTATATTTACTATTTTTTTTTGCCAAACTTTGAATTTATAATTATTATTTTGATAAAATTTATATTATTATTTTAATAATAAAATTAGACACGGTTTAATTTGAAAGATATTATGATATTAATTCCTATTGCCACCAATTGATATTAGAATGGTGATTTGGAAAATGAGATTTCAGTTGGATATTCTTGAGATATATTTTTCTTGGGAAAATTTATGATCCTAAAATAAAATAAATAATGTATGTTTGATTAAATGTTTGCGTGCTCGTGACTAACTATAAAAATATATAAAATCACGTAAAGTGTAACACTAGGGAAATGAAACTCTTATATTTGTTGTGATCCAAGTATAAGGGTGATGAACAAGTTGCCCTGTTTGGTTAGTATAGCTGCTGACAGGTATTATTATTTCTGCTACTTGATACGATGTTTGGTCTTCCTTCTATTTGTTGTGATCCAAGTAGAAGGGGTGTGCACACTAGGGTTACCTGAGAGGCTAAGACTGCTCTGCTGGCCTTGATGAATTATTTGGGGTGACGACCTTTTGATGAAGTAGGTATAGGGGTAAAGCCTCGGCCTACTGGCATTCTCGTTCCCTCAAATTAATAATTGGATATATGTGTTGTCATTATTAAATATCAAATAAATTAATTAGTTTATGTGATATTATTTTGTTTCCATAAATTGACTTTTTTTTTCTCAGCTTTATATTACTTTCCAAAATTATTTTCAACTCAAATTATGCTCTATTTTCTTAAACTATTTTCATACTTAATTGTTTTACGGGATGGAGCCGGAATTACTCTATTTCCTGATTTTAGGAGTTTTTCCTTATTTTTTTTTCTTGCATTCTTATGTTGTAGGTTATTAATCATGTGGGAATCGTGGTGTAAGGACCACCTAGAAACGTGGCTTTTATTAGAGTCATATCTCAATTTAAGTTTTACTTTAAGTTGTTTAAATTTTATATGGACATAAATTGTGTTTCAGTCTTTTCTTATTATAAGACCTATTGTTGGATTTAAAGTTATTAAGTTATTTCTTAGAAATAGATGTGGCGGTAACACTCCCATGAGTAAGTTTTGGCACATGTTTTTCATTAAAAGTGTTTTCAAAAGTTTGACTCATTATGAGGGTGTTATATTTTCCATTTATCTTTAAGGACACACATCGATCACATAATATATGATTAGCCTTTATCTATTTTTGCCACCCAAAATTAGTTCCATGATTAGCCTTTATCTATTTTTTCCACGCAAAATTAGTTCCATAAGTCAAATCTTATTGAATATCATTATTACTTCGAAGCATTCATTTAGATCGATTTTCTTCTTTTTTTACTTTATTGTGTTTGTATTTATCTCATTTGTACTAAAGTGAAGCTTCATATACTCTGTCTTCATCTTCATCTTCATCTTACCCAATATATTTCCCTCATAAAAGTTATAATCCCGGTTTGGAGAAAAGGTGAAAGATGACATATTATATCCTTATTGAGAAAGTTACGACCAAAGAGACTCTCGACCTGAGAAATCCTACAAATGAAAACAAAAGACAAAATAATACATGTTGTAGGTAGCAAGTAGCAAGTAGCAAGTAGCAAGACAAGACAATGTAAGACAAATAATAAGGTTAGTAACATAAATCAAAGAAAAATAAATAACAATAAAAAAGGATGAAGCAATAAACACGACAAAGATAATTACATGTTGTATATGACACAAATTTAAACCCTCGTGACTCTAACTGTTGTTTGCATCGTTTTAGCTTAGCATTTACCCCATTTACAATCTCATCTACCAAAATAATGTCAGTAGACAACATGTACCAAGGAATGTCTTTTTGGAACGATTAAGTTATGTGCTTAGGGACAAACCTTGTTGGAGCCCATTTGTGATTTAAAAATACTATGTTTTTCATGTGCTAATAATTGCCTTCACTTCTCGATGTCTTGCACTATGTTTTGATGTATTTTTTCTGGAAATATTCTTCTTTGTCATTGTCCACTAAAGTACTTTTATTGATACCTTTTTCGTATACCTTATGAAATGTCCTAAGTAGGGATGACAATATGTTGGATTTGAACTATGTTCAGGTGGACACATCTATATTTGTCTTTTGAGGAGATCCAGACCCAAATTAGTGGGTCTAAATTTTTAGGATCCATATTCGTATCCATAGTCTAGGTTTGAGTCCGAGTTAAAGTTAGTTTTTCATATTTAATTGAATTTTGCTTCGAATTGCAATATAGATAAAGGGATAGACTCTAATTAATGATGGTAATATACCAAATATAATTAAAATCCAAAATATATCCAATGATATAATTCGATTCTCACCTAGTTTTTTCCCCTTTCTATCCTACCTATAATAATAATTAAAAAAGGGAAATTCTATGTGATTTATTACCCTTAGTTTTTTGACTTTTTACGTGGTGGATAAATTTTTTTTATCTGTTTGGTAACCTATTGTATCATTTCTGCATGGTAGACAAAAGGTTAAAGTTTTTGTTTTTAAAGTTATATCATTATTATCTATTATAACGACTTTTATTCAAAAAACAAACATTGCAATCGCTTTTATGGGACATACTTTCAAAAATCTGATCGAAATGAGATTTATAATTTAACAATTACATTTTATCTATCACATGAAAAAAATTAAAAGTTCAAAATTACCATACTGATCATAAATTACTTCTTCAGTTCCGTTTTAGTTGCAACATGAGGTTGTTGCACAAATTTTAAGAAAATGCTTTTGAGTGTGCAAATGTACAATACTACCCCCATTCACATGGGTTGCTTTTCAGTAGATGGTACAGTAACAATACAATGGAGATTAGATCTTTTTTTGATAGCTTAAGGTAACTATCGCAGAAATGCCCAACAAGTCCCAGGAAGAGAAGGACTTTTGGTCATTGTTGTGAATGCAAAAATATACAATGAACTATGTCATTCAAGTGTGAAGATTTATCAAAGCAAGGAAGATGGATGAAAATGCAAACCTTGATGAGAATTTCGACCCAGACATGGAGCTAGTCATTTCTTACTTTGAAAACCTTGATATAATGAATGATTATGATATTTATGAAGAGTACACAAGTGAAACATATGGGAATGTAGATATCAGCTAAAACTTGGGTGTAATTACTTGCCAACCTCATTAAACCCACAACAAGCACAATTTTAGCCTCTAAATGAACCAATTACAACAGTTTAATGAACATGATGAACAACTTAATGAACAATAACCAGAAGCACAATCAAATGAACAACCTCAACTAGAATTTCAAGAAGCACAACCAGAACCACAGACTAATGAACCAGAACCACAGACCAATGAACAACCAGAATCAGATTTTTATGAAGCTGAAGCAAAACAAGCACAGACCCGAAGTAGGGAAATAAGCATTGAATCCAAAAAGTTAATTATTTAAAAGTTAAGTTGTTTTTGTAAACCACCAACTAGAACATTGCCTAAGGGATCTATAAAGGAAACTGCACTTGCACAAAATGTTTCACGGTGGACGGTTTGAAGACTTTAGGAGAATGCCAAAAATACAATGGCCAATGTTAATGTTATTGATGTTAGTAACAAAAAGAGAGAGAGGGTAGGAAGGAAAAAAAATGTTTTTAACATAGATACACTTAATGCCATCCCAATTAAAAAAGAATAACAATTAGGTCAATTGCTAATGAAATGAAAATGGGACATTCGCGAGTATATAGAATGTTAAAAGCAGGAGATCTTAGATTGCACAAAAATTCCATCAAACCAAAGCTTTCACATGAACACAAACTTAGGCGACTTAACTTCATTTTGTCTCAAATTATCCTGCCTACTATTAACACATTATCGAAATTCTGTTTGATGTACAACGTCGTACACATTGATGAAAAATGGTTTAATATGAGCAGAGAGACACAACGATTTTACCTATTCACATGGGAAGAGGAAGAGCCATATAGGTGTGTTCAAACAAGAATTTCATAGGAAAGGTCATGTTCATACCTGCTGTTGCTAGGCCACTTGTTAACACTAATGGGGACATATTGTGGGATGGAAAAATAGGCACTTCCCTTTTACAGAGACAAAATTGCAAATCAGACGTTCAAGCAACAGGCCAATAGGTACACCAAAATTGAAAGCAATTACAAGAGTCACAAGGGATGTCATCAGGGAAAAGTTAATTGCTGAAGTGCTACCAGCAATCAGATCAAAATGGCCAACAAATGGAGTTAGAGACATATGGATTCAACAAGACAATGCAAGACCACACATATTAACAACTAATCATGCATTTAATGAAGTTGCAACACAAGATGGGTTCAATATTAGGCTAGTTTGCCAACCGGCTTCTAGTCCCGACATGAACATTTTGGATTTGAGTCTTTTTAATTCTCTTTAGTCAATTCAATTTCGAGAATTTCCTAGTGATTTGCCAGCTTTAATTAAGGCATATGATACTTTTAATCCAAAACTTTTGAATTACTCATGGATTCAATATCAGTTATGTAACAACCCAACTTACCGTTAACTGAGTAACAAAGTCATCACAGGGTTTATTTCCCAAGAAACTCAAATCTCAATTCCAATACTTGAGCAAAGGGGTCATAAGCTCTAAAACATAGCTAATCAACTAGTTCTCAATCCAAACATCTATCTAAAACATAAAGTAATCATAAAATTCACTATAAAAGTCCAACATAACCAATACAGTCTAGACAAATATTTAATTACCAAAGCCTAAAACAAAACTACAAATTCTCACATGTTCTGCTTAATAAAACATCCTTGGAACTCTAATCAACTCAACAAACCCATCGTTCTCGACCGGTTCCGATCTATAAACAATCTAAAAGATGGAAACAACAGGGGGTCAGGTTAAACTGAATGATAAGTAACAATCCAAAACAACAAAACATAGGTTTAAAAGCAACATCAGTTTCCTAGATCTATGTGCGCCACATGGAGTCTAGTTTGAGGTGTGTCCCATAGCTCTAAGGCTATGTCGTTCTCAGGTGAAGCTAGTCAATATCTAAATGACAACTTTCCTCAACAACAGGGAGTTGGAAACAATGTTCCTCAACTTCGTCAATGACCAGCTCGCAAGCCCGATCCTGTAACAACCCGACTTACCGTTGACTGGGTAAACAGGGTCATTACTGGGTTCGTTTCCCAAGAAACTGAAATCACACTTCCAAAACTCAAGCAAAGGGGTCACAAGCTCTTCAACGTGACTAACTCAGCTAAATCCCAAAATCAATATCTAACTAAAACACAAGATAATCATACAATTCCCTACAAGTCCAATATAACCAACACAACCAAGTCTAATATACATTTATCCAAAAACCTAATACAAAACTACAAGTTCCCACGTGCTCAGCTCAAAATTCAACCTTAGAACGCTATTCAATCACCGTTAACCCATCGTTCCCGACCGATTCCGATCTGTAATAAACTAAAAGATGGAAACAACAGAGGGTCAGATTAAACTGAGTGAGAAGTAACAATCCAAAACAACAAAACACAGTAATTCATATCATAGGTTTAAAAGCAACATCAGTTCCCTAGATCTATGTGCGTACAGGGAGTCTAGTTTGAGAGGTGCCCCATAGCTCTAAGGCTATGTCGCTCTCGGGTGAAGCTAGTCAATATCTCAATGACAATTCGCTTCAAAAACAGGGAGTAGGGAACCATGTTCCTCAACTCCGTCAATGACCAGCTCGCAAGCCCGATCCATTGACCATATTAATCTCAGCATAATCATTCATAAACATTTATCACATTCATATAAATTTCACAAACTTTAAATAAACATTTTACAAATGGTAGCCTGGCCAGACCCCTTTTTAAGGGACTGTTACTACTCACCAACAAGACGCTTCAAAGAGCCGTGATCGATTCGCGGCTAACAGCTAGAATGGTTCCTCGATGACGTCGCCTCCAGAAGCATAACAAACATAACATCACAACAAAGCGTTCGATACTACAAACTAGGTTCATATAACTCATTGCATCTCCTCCTAAGACTGCAGCTTAACCAAGAGCTATGCTAGCATTCTAACCTTTAAAATCTCACAGTCGATTCAAGAATATCAATTACCCAATACATTCTTATAAACAACCATGTTCCACCAATTTCGTAAATTCAATGTCCATCCATCCCATATTTACATATCAAGATTCACAAGGATTTAAGGGTATACCAAGACCCTTAATCTATTAGAATGTATTTGATTAAACACAAAGGTCCTTATTCTTCCTACAATCAAAAGTCTCAACAGAATCTAATACTTCATCCAAAAATATTTAATTATCCAATTAATTTTCATATCTCTAGATCCCAAATTAGGAATCCCGTAATGGTTTTAGGACACCTCTTACTAAAACAGGCGTAACTCACTCATACGGAAACCAAATGAGATGATTTAAGTGGCTACGCGACCACTACTCAGAGCTCTACTATTCTTATTAAGACACTAAAACCCAGAAACAATTAGAACAGTCCCAAAATAGCCAAAACAGAAGGTTTGTTATGGATTTCCAAAACAGCCTGCTAGTATTTCACTATTTTGAATACAACTCTCTCATATAAACTCATTTTGGAGCGATTCAAGTGTTCACGGGATCGCGACTCGAAGCTCTACAAATCTCATGAAGACACCAAAATCCCAAAACGACTCTAACTATTTCAAAAACAGCAACACAAATTCGTACAGCATAAAACGGAACCTCATTGTCGATCTTTATGACAGTCTTCTAGTATTTTGGACATAACTTCCTCATACGAACTCATCTCGGGGTGATTCAAGTGCCCACACGACTGCGACTCACAGTTCTACAAATCTCAAGAAGATATAAGAACCCAAAAACAATCAGAACCATCCCTAAAATGGCCAAAACAGAAAGTTCAGTTTATGAACTGAAATTTCAGAATCCCAAATACTCAATTTGATACTAGAACTCAAATAACCTAAATAACCAATTCTAATCAACACTAGCAAGAACTCAATTACTAATTAAACTCATATACTCTAATTAAATTCAAGTTGATACCTAAATTTAAATCAAAAACCCAAATTGAATCCACAAATACCAAACTACCTTAAAACATTAAATTAATACTTTAAATAGAATAGTTTGTGGATTACCTCAATCACCATTGAAGGAAGAGGAAGGAGTTGGTATGGTGGTGCGGCCCACCGTGTGTGATGGTGAAGGAAGGCTGCGTGGGGCTAGCATCACAGCAGCTTGTTGCTGTTTGGAGGCACAAAGCAGCAGTTGTTGCTGCTAGGTGGGTGGATCACGGCTAGTTGCTGCCGCCTGCTACTTGTGGAGGACAGGGAGGTGTCAGTTGCTGCTTGTGGAGGAGGAGGCAGCTGCTGGTGGAGGAGAAAATGAGCAAGGGCTGTTGAGGAGGGAGAAACAGCCGTGGGGAAGAGGGTGAGGAAGTGAGGCGTATTGGTTTTGAATGTGACAGGCGACAGCAAGGAGTGTGTCGATTGAATTTCAATGTGAGGGAAGAGGTATGTCGGTTTATAGATGGTAAAATGGGTTTATTTTTGGCTTTGACCCGTTATATTCTATTAAAGTCGTCTCGTCGTAAGACAGTCTTATATAAGACATGCTATAAGGGTATAATAGGCGATTTATGAAATAAGTAATTGGTAGTATGAATAAGGATTGAATTTACGAATTTATTTTTCAATACTTTAGTTAAATTCATTTTTACAAAGATAAGATAGAAATCAATTAATAAAATATAATCAAAATACTCTTTTATCGAAGTATTCTTTATACGAATTTTATACATTAAATAAAATATACCTCTTTCTTGAAAATGTTAACAAATCAAATACTTGAGTCAATATTATCAAAATAATAATATTATTACTCGAATTAACTTACTTAATAACCTCAATCAGCTTAATAAACTTATAATTAAACTTTATTAAATGTAGTCTATTTCATTCTCCCCAACTTAAAATAATTTCGTCTCTGAAATTATACCTACACTTCTGATCATCCTTCATAATATATAAGTCGAATTTCGTGAAATGAGAACTAAATAAACTTTAATTACTCCCCAACTTTGATTCAAGACATACTACATCTATAAATTTTCAATCACATAAAATGAATTACATATTGGTAACACAACTAACCTCAATTGAATTACTCCCAACCTTTAAATTTGAAACTTCAACCTCGATTTACTTTACGTGAACCGTTCACATGTACTTTAAATCAACCACCTTACTTCAAAATCTTTTATACCTTTAATTACATATTTGGTCATTTCAACCTTTTTATATCCTTAGTTTGAGATATTAAATCATCAACTTACTTGTTGTTTCCCAATTACAATTAAATTTTTAATTAAAATTTTTATAACTCCCGAGATACTTTGAGATGAATACCTTAAGTCATTTATTGAATCTCATATTCATTAAAGATATTCACAATCATTTTTCTATCAACTTTTGATAACTCAAACTCGATCATTGTCAACTTACTTTAAATTATAACATTTATAACCCTAATCTTCATTTAACGCTTAAAACTTCAAATTCCATAACAAATTTATCCGAAATAACTTCAATAACCTTTAGACATTCAAATTCGTATTTTTTTTTGTAAACCATTATTCTATTATACTCATGTTTTACCATTAATAGTTCCATACAATCCCCCCCCCCCCTCCCCCCCTTTTTTTTATAACTTTTAATAACCAAACATTTCTTCACTTACAAAGTCAAACCTCTCACAATTTAAGTATTCTTTAAACTTCCAATTGATCCCTTTTTTCTTAATTCACATTTTACCATCAATAAAACCTTTATAGAGTCCCAAAGTTATCATTCATTCATTAAAAAAAACCGTTGAAAGCTTTCTCAATCATAATTTTACATTATCCTCAACACGTATAGGCCATTCAATCAAACTTACACTAGTGGAAAAAAATGTATTTGCTGCTCATTATTTGCTGCGGTTTTTGTGTATTAGCAGCAAAAAATAGGAAAACGTATTAAAAAAAAACAACTCTAATTGCTTCGGTTAACCCTTTGACCGCAGCAAATACCCTAGCATCATGCATTAATTGCTGCGGTTTTTTCACAACCGCAGCAAATAACCCTTCAATATTAGCTTAATTGCTCCGGTTCTTCCACAACCGCAGCAAGTAACCCTTCGAAATTAGATTATTTGCTCCGGTTTTGTTGTGAACCGCAGCAAATGACCGTTGGACAAAAACCCGCCAGTTTCTTTTTATTTCGCATATCTTCTCAAATACGTTATACAGTACAGTTGTTCATTGAAAAAACGCTTCATCTTCATTTGCTTTTCGTTCCTCTTCTACATCTTCATCATTTGTGTTCGTTTCTTGTGTTCATCTTCATTTTCACAAACGCTGTTTTATTTATTTGCTGTTATTCATCTTCATTTGTGTTCGTTGCTGTTCATCTTCACAAAGTTGTCGTTGTTCATCTTCACAAACTTGTTGCTATTCATCTTCACAAACTTGTTGCTGTTCTTGTTGCTTCTGTTCATCTACTGTACATCATCAAACTTGTGTTTTGAAGGTAAATCCTTGCTTCTGTTCTTGTTCATCATCAAACTTCGAATTTTCATAAACATACTTGTTGCTTCTGTTTTGTTGTTGTTCTTGTTGCTTCTGTTCATCTACTGTACGTGTGATAAATATCTAAAAAAAACCTAAATTAATTACCTTATTTTTATTTTGAACCAACTTCGAATTTTGTTGCTGTTCTTGTTGCTGTTCATCGAATATAATTATGTTTCTGTTCATCTTCTTGTTGTTGTTGTTCTTGTAAAAAATCTTGTTACTTTGTTGTTCTTGTTGCTTATTCTTGTTGTAAAAAATCGAATATAATCTTGTTGTTCTTGTTGTTGTAAATCCTTGCTTCTGTTCTTGTTCTTGTTGTTGTCTAAATGCTTAAATTTGCTTCTGTTCTTGTTGTTGTCATATTTGTTTTTCACAATTTATCTGATTTAATTAATTCGATTTTAAATATTTTTAGTTGTGTATGTTTTAAAAATTATTAAAAATTAATATTAATAAAATTTAAATTTTAACGAATTAAATAAAATTTTACTTTACTATGTTTCAACTTATAGATTTTACATAAAATACTGATTTTACATAAATGAAATAATTGTTTTGAATTGAAGTGAGTATCTAGTATTTTAATGATTGTATTTATTTGCTTGAGGGTTAGGGAAATAGGTGAAATTTTAATATGAAAATATTAATATTGCATTCTTATTTTTCATGTTATTTCTAATATATAGTTAATACAAAATAATAATACTCCTAGTTGATAAATAATACTAGTATATTATTATTTGTGGAGTAAATAATTTTTTGTTCAGAAAGTATTTTTGATTTTTAAGTTTCTTGTTCGTTTAATATTGTATGATTCGTTTATGTTGTTGTTGGAGTTTATTGATAAGCCACTAGACCGGATTTTAAGGGTGAATTGGACTTATGCTTGTTTGTACTCTACGTCTAGTTTGTAGCTAGTATCATAAATTTTCAAATAAGATCACTATTAGGTTATATAATTTGATGTATATTAAAGTCAATTATAACTTTAAATTTTATTTTTTTAAAAAATTTTTAGAAAGATTATTATAATCAAAGAGTTTAAGTACCTTCAAATAATTTGTAGCAATTCTAAAGTGACCAATTATAGTTATAAAGTAATCACCTACAAGTCATCATTAACAATCTTAAAAAACATTATTAATTATTTTGGACTGAGGGTTACGATGTCAATGGCTTCACATTTTGGACTGAGGGTCAAGACAAGAAGTCATCGTATCTACAGAATAGTGGGATTTCTATTTTGGCGTCATCTACATTTTACGCGAGTGCGAAGGATCAAGCGCCGGTTGATGCTAAATTGGTATACTACGGGCGGGTACATGAAATATGGGAGCTTGACTACTCTACTTTCAATATTGGTCTTTTCAAATGTAAGTGGGTAGATAATAATCGACGATGCATTAAAAATGACGACCCTTGTGGATTTACTCTTGTAGACTTAGCTCGTTTGCGTGATAGTGAGGAGCCATTCATACTAGCTACACAAGCCAAGCAAGTATTCTACATTGTCGACCCGTTTGATAAAAAATGGTCTATTGTTGTGTAGGTGATGTTGAGGATGAGGAAGAATATGATGCTTTTGAAGACTCCCCTCCCTTTATCTATCCAAAATCAGTGGATCAAGATGATGTAGATGATGTAGATGTTGGTTATATGTGTGTAGATCACACGGAAGGAATACATTTGAATTAAGTGATTCCCAAGGTATGAATTTAAAGCTTTTTAAAGTTTTTTTTGGCACTTGTTTTGTTTTGCATGAAACATTGCACATAACACTATTTGTTATATATTATTGTGTTGAACGTATTAGAATTGTTTGTCATATTCTTAATATTACTTAGCTTATGTTCTAATATATTTCTATTCATACTCTTTCAGGTACTGATATACAATGCATTTATTCAGAGATGAAATTGTCCCCGAGATTGAGACCTCGGATAATGAGCATCGTAGTAGTGACAGCGAAGAAGACCAAATTGTGAGATACGAGCGTATGGCTGAAGACGCTCCACCAATTGACAATGATTTTGAAACTGAAGACTGGATGCTCTCACCACTACCAGCAGTAAGAAAAGAAAAGGGCGAGGTCCTACAAAAAACCTCAAAGTCACAGAACCCATGCATTTGGAATACAATGCATTGGGTCAACCCTGCGGAAAATGGCGTAGGCAATATGGAAAACAAGTGGGTCTATGTATCCGCAAGCTTTCCATATTGCACGCATGGAACGAGGTTCCAGAGGGTTTGAAGAACTCTCTATGGCATGATACTGTGGTAAGCAACTTTACTATTTTTACTCATTTATTTTCATTTTAAAATTAATTTGATTGATAGTAATAAATATAATTTTTTTTCTAGAATCTTTTCCACATCGAGAGCGATGAGGACAAGAAGAATGTGTTTCTTTCAGCTGTTGCTGAAAGATTCAGAGATTTCAAATCCAAGCTAGTAACTGGCTGGATTACGAAGAGCCGTGCCTGTACGACCAAAAAGTTCAAAACGGGGAACGAAGGTGGAGAGCAAGCACCTTCGAAGATGCCCTATGAAATATGGGGTCACATAATGAAGAGGGATTGGGAGGCCTTTGTTGCCAAAAGAACAACTCCCATAGAAGTTGTAAGTATTTCATATTATATTATAGTTTACCAATTTGAATTTACTTCTTTTGATTCAGTCATTAAACTAATACATGACATTCGCTTTCTATTGATTAATTAGGAAAAGCGTGGTAAAGCTTCTGATTCTGCAAGCAAAAGGAAGTTTTACCATCGCTTAGGCCAAAAAACGTACGATGAGGTCCGAAAAGAGTGGGTGGATGCGGGTTTATACCCCAATCAAAGTTCATCCACGCCCTCATCTACGACTACCTCCGCATCCGTGAATCTTGCTGGAGATCGGGTGCGTGATTGGTATTGCGGGCTTTATTCCCGAGATGCAAGTGGTAAATTTACCATTAATGATCCGGGAACGAAGAAGGTTGCTGATGCTGTGGTGAGTTTTGAAATTATTAAGTATATTCTTCATTTGTTTTGTATTCTTTGGCTTTGATGTACTTATACTAATTGCTATATATGTCACTTTTTATTTGAACAGATGGGCTGGAAGGAAAAAGAAGCTACGGGGGAGTTCACCCCAAGAGACAATGTTGACGCATTACATATGGTCTTAGGGAAAGACCACAGTGGGCGGGTAGTCGGAAAAGGAGGCGTCCGCGTGGGGTTACAGATTGCATTCGGCAAAGAGTGTGTTGCTACTCAATCCCTAACGGCACTGCGGGAAGAAGCAGCAACCCTCCGAGCGGAGATTACGAAGGACGTTCTCGCCAAGCTGGCCGCCGTGTTGCAGAAGATGGGAGCACCCATTGTGGACTTGGCAAACCTGATTGTCGAGGATCAGGAAAGTCAACATGGGGATGCTAACGCTTTGGTCGAGCCAACACCCGAGCCCATTACCCCCGTAGCACCCCAGCTCATTATTAATACCCCTGAAGGGGAAAACACCACACCGGAGAACATAAACTTTGTTTCTCAAAATCCGGAGCCAACTCCGGAGCCAGTGCTACAGGTACATAGTTTTTAAATATGTAAGCACTTATTAATTTAAATTGCAACGCGTAATTAATATTTTATTATGATGCTTATTATACTAAACGACACACTTTTCAGGAGGCGACTCCTTGTTCTCTTTTGCTGCCTCAGTTAGGTGTTGCTAGTGATGGCGACTTAACTGAGGTTGCATATGGTGTGGCCCAGCCAAATAAAGAGGGCCAAACAGTGCATTCAATGCCTGTTATAAGTGGCCACATCAGTGTGGCCGTGGAGACTATTGTAAAGGGGTTTGAAGATTTCTCACTCCCAATTCCAATGCCAGCATGGAGCCTTGAGAAACTATCAGACGCCCTAGGTAGTTTCGTCACATGGCCATATGCTTGGGTCCGATTCACTAACATGGTAAGAATCATTTGTACCTTATTTATTTTTATTTTTTTAATTGCATGCTCACACTAATTTGATTGTATAAATTGAAATAGCAAAAGAGTCCAAAGAGATCTTGGAGAGAGGTCGGTTCCTCAGCAAAGGTGTCGACTGGGTCAAAGTCGATGCCAAGCACTCCAATTTTGACTGATGAGGAGCTAAAAGATCTCTCTCAAGATTGCAAATGGCTGCATTATTGTGCATCTCGCATAAGTGAGGAGGACCCAATCATTTTGCCCCTACTGAAGGAGCAATACTGCTTTATAGAGAGCCTGTTTGTAATTATTGGTCCTAGTGACATCGGGAAATTTTTGAGAGGAGAGATGCTGAACGTAGCTCTTTTCCATGTCTACATGAGGTGATGTTCATTATCTTACAAGTTAGGCATTGTTGTTCGTTTAATTGTTTTAATGACCGAATTACTAACAAAATTCTCTTATTTGTGAGTTTAGTGCGGCTTACGAGGAGCTAAATTCTTGCGAACCTCCAATAAAAATTGGATGGTTTTGTCCGGAGTCGATTTCGGGTAGTAAATGTAGAAATGATCCAGATCAGGTCAGAGCATACATTGAGACTGCTTTGACTAACTCCCTTGCATCTAAACACACATTCATTCTGGCTCCATATTGGGAAGAGTAAGTTTTATTATTGAAATTGAACTTATCTTTTGATTTTTAAAGTCACCTAATCTCTAATTTGTTGATTTTAAATTTGTGTTTGTAGTTTGCATTGGATACTTTTGATCATTTGTCCTTTAACGAACACTGTGCACGTCTTCGACTCATTACAAAAACCTCAAAGCCCACCTCGCAACACAAGATTCAAATTGTTGTTGAATACGTACGTAATATTAATTATTTTACCAATTTGATTTAATTAAGTGTTATATATATATAAATAGTATTACTTTTCCCATGCGTTTCAGCGCAATGAAAAGAGTGCGTGGACAAATGGGATCTACATCTAGAGCCACATTTCCAAAATGGATAGCAAGAAAGGTACACAAATTCGATTTTAAGTTGCGATTTTAAGGGTTTTTAAGCGTTTTTGTCAATTTCGCGTGTAACGTAGGTCAAACATGGTTTGTTATGCACGAAACTTGGCACACAACACTATTTGGCATATATTATTGTGTTGAAATGGTTAGAATTGAAAATAATAGTCATATGCTAGAAATTAGGTGTTAAGTTGCAATTTTAAGTGTTTTTAAGCGTTTTTGTCAATTTTGCGCGTAAAGTAGGTCAAACATGGTTTGTTATGCACGAAACTTGGCACACAACACTATTTGGCATATATTATTGTGTTTGAAATGGTTAGAATTGAAAATAATAGTCATATGCTAGAAATTAGAAGTTAAGTTGCGATTTTAAGGGTTTTTAAGCGTTTTTGTCAATTTCGCGCATAAAGTACTCAAACTTGGTTTTGATGCGAAACTGGGGCTGATTATTAAGGCCTTGGTTATGCAAGGATTAATGTTGTGCGTAAGCTTTGATTAATGACACAGTCAAAAACTACAAACGATCATGAAAAGAACACGAAACAACCACAAACACTTAAACAAAATTCTGATCTAGCAAACTGTCGAGCAGCCCTCCTTTAGCTCAGCTTCTAGGAGTCCACGGGGATTGTTAGAATGGTTTTAGGACCTTGATAGCTAGATCCAAGTACCAAGATTCCATTTCCACTTTAGCCTAGGTCCTGGATGCATAGGTTTGGTCTCCACGTGTCGTGCAAGGTGGTCTGGTCACTAGTTTGTTGTTGTGTCAATTTCGCGCGTAAAGTAGATCAAACATGGTTTGTTATGCACGAAACTTGGCACACAACACTATTCGGAATAAATTATTGTTTTGAAATGGTTAAAATTGAAAATAATAGTCATATGCTAGAAATTAAAAGTTAAGTTGCGATTTTAAGGGTTTTTAAGCGTTTTTGTCAATTTTGCGCGTAAAGTAGGTCAAACATGGTTTGTTATGCACGAAACTTGGCACACAACACTATTTGGCATATATTATTGTGTTGAAATGATTAGAATTGAAAATAATAGTCGTATGCTAGAAATTAGAAGTTAAGTTGCGATTTTAAGGGTTTTTAAGCGTTTTTGTCAATTTCGCGCGTAAAGTAGGTCAAACATGGTTTGTTATGCACGAAACTTGGCACACAACACTATTTGGCATATATTATTGTGTTGAAATGGTTAGAATTTAAAATAATAGTCATATGCTAGAAATTAGAAGTTAACTTGCGATTTTAAGGGTTTTTAAGCGTTTTTGTCAATTTCGCGCATAAAGTAGGTCAAACATGGTTTGTTATGCACGAAACTTGGCACACAACACTATTTGGCATATATTATTGTGTTGAAATGGTTAGAAATGAAAATAATAGTCATATGCTAGAAATTAGAAGTTAAGTTGCGATTTTAAGGGTTTTTAAGCGTTTTTGTCAATTTCGCGCGTAAAGTAGGTCAAACATGGTTTGTTATGCACGAAATGTGGCACACAACACTATTTGGCATATATTATTGTGTTGAAATGGTTAGAATTGAAAATAATAGTCATATGCTAGAAATTAGAAGTTAAGTTGCGATTTTAAGGATTTTTAAGCGTTTTTGTCAATTTCGCGCGTAAAGTAGGTCAAACATGGTTTGTTATGCACGAAACTTGGCACACAAATGGTTAGATTTGAAAATAATAGTCATATGCTAGAAATTAGGTGTTAAGTTGCGATTTTAAGGGTTTTTAAGCGTTTTTGTCAATTTCGCGCGTAAAGTAAACTTTGTTTGTTTTGCACGAAACTTGGCACACAACACTATTTGGTATATATTATTGTGTAGAATTTGTTAGAATTTAAAATCATAGTCATATTCTAGAATTTACATGTTAAGTTGCGATTTTATGCGTTTTTAACCGTTTTTGACACTACGGCTAATACGCGCTGAAGTTTATGGACGATATTATAAATTCCGTGAAGGACTTTGGAGTCGAAAATATAGATGCCGTAAGTATTTGTTACGTTCTTAATTAAATATATTATATTGGTATAATCTAATGTTAATATTAATCTTTTAATTTAATATTATATAAAGGTTTTAAACGACATTCCGAGGGAAACACGCCCTTTGAGAAGTAAAGAGATGTGCGAATTAAAAGACAAGATTGCCGTGCATCTTGCTAATATTTGTCCTTGATAAATTGTAATTATAGTAGATTATTTTTTATACTTTAATGTAGATATATATATATATATATATATATATATATATATATATATATATATATATATATATATATATATATGTACGTAATATTATATTATATATACGAGCGAGAGTTTATTATTACTATTGCATTATTATAATGTTGATTAATGTGATTATCATTGGATTAATCAGTGTTATTACATTGTATTATTATTGCATTATTATAAAGATAAAACAGAAAAAGAAAAAAAAAAAAAAAAGAGGTAGTTGCTGCGGTTTTTGCCCATGACCGCAGCAAATAAAGAGTGTTATTTGCTGCAGTTTTGTCCCTTGACCGCAGCAAATAACACTCTTTATTTGTTGCGGTTTTTGGCCATGACCGCAGCAAATAAGTCCCATATTTGCTGCGGTTTTGAACCGCAGCAATTAAAGTACGACATTTGCTGCTATCACAATTTCTGGGGGCCAAAACCGCAGCAAATAATGGCAAAAAAACCGCAGCAAATGATGTTTTTTCCACTAGTGTTACTACAACATAACTTTAAGTTACTATTAATTGTATTAACATTTGTTTCCTTTCGAAACTTTCCTTAATTAAAATTTCTCATCCAAGTATGATTAAAATGAACATGTCACAAATACTTTTTCTACATTCTTTATTCCTTTATAGATTTTCAATCTTAACACACAATTAACGCATAACTTTCAATATTCCCAAAATGTTTCTTTTAAACTCTTTGCATCGAATCATTCTTGCACAACATCATCGCAATTCTTGATAAGTTTGATCCTCAACTCCTTTTGCCAGTTATCCGAGTATATATAATATCTTTTGTAAAACAATTTCAAGAATACTTGACTCGAGTATATATATATATCAAGTAGAAATTTTGAGATCTTTTAAAAACAACTTCTTTTTTTTTTTTTATCATGTGTATTTAGGATCATTCTCGCACTGATAATTCTCTTAAACTTACTCGTCTTAAAATATTAAAGCAATGTCACCCAACTTAGAATGAAATTCGTTCTCTAATTTAACTCACGAAGACTAAGGAGATGCAATAGCTATAACGCGATAAACATAGAAATGCCTAAGCAAACAACCAGGGATAATCGCGTCTCATGGCATCTACTGCCTCCCACGTGACTTCTTCAGTAACGTGATTAGACCATAGCACCTTCACAAGCGCTATACTACCTCAACGTGTATCACGCGCCTTCCTATCTAGGATTTGAACGGGGGTCTCCTCGTACTGCAAGGTATCATCCAGGGTCAACTGTTCGGCCGAAGAACGTGTGAGTCATCTCTGATGTATTGTCTTAGCTGGGAGGCGCGAAACACATCATGCACTCGGTCAAAAGATGCCGGTAACGCAAGACGATAAACTACCTCACCTAGGTTGATATCACGCACCACTTGCCAATCAAAACCTGTAGAAATACTAATGGATGATCGAATGCAACAAGAGGGGGGGGGGGGTGAATTGTTGTGTAGTAGGTTTAAGATTTTTTGCTTCTAATTTTTGCGGAATTATAATAAGTATAGAACAAAAACTTAAACTTAAAAACGAAAAGAATAATAAAAGAAGACAAGGATTTTTACGTGGAAACCTTCTTGGCCTAATAAGAAGGAAAAACCACGACCCCCCGGGATTTCAAAATTCTCACTATGTTAAGGCAATTAGTTACAATTACACAAAACAATGTTTGCTTCACTTGAAGCTTCTCAATTCTCTAAATGCTTTACTCAAAGCTTCTCTACTTAGGCCTACTTCTCTTCTCTTCTCTTCTCTCCTTCTCTTTCTCTTCTCACGTTTCTATTCTCTATTCCCTTAGACTTCCCATAAGTCTAATTACAACAAAACACTCAAATACCCTTTACAAGGCCATTTCTCAAGAGGATAAGAATTAAAATAATTACTTAAGAAAAATATAATAAATTAATTGGCATTGGAAAACTGAAAATATTTTTCTTAAGATGATCTCCCTTTAATGGACACTCTTGAATCCTAAAAGGATTGATTTTTGATTCGAGCAAAGTCCCTTCTATTTATAGAGGGAACAGCCAGCAGTTACCATAAGCATAACGTCCACTATCTCACACATACCTCCACTACCCCCACGTTCTCAAAACAAAAGGTGGTGGAATTATGCGTGTCCGGCTGTTATTTGCTTAAAGAAAAATCAGTTTTCTTATGCTAAAAATAGCATAGGAGTTTAAAACATAAGATCCTAAAAAATAGGAGATCTAAATCTAATTAAGAAAAAGTCTTGGGCTATTTTTAGAAAACCTAAAAATAGATTTGCCAATTAACTTACTAATTAATTTAAGCAATTAAATTAATTCTAAACCATTACATCAACTTAAAAACAGAAAATAATTAATTTGTAATTTTTCAGTCGATGCTATTCTTCAGACCTGCTACATAGGAACAACGTACTGTCTCCATCTACAACATTCGTCAGAACTTCAACTCTAGGAACAACAGACTGTTTTCCAGAGCAATTTCCCAACTTCTTGGATATTTGAGACACATACATCTTCCACGAATCAAGTCATAGGCTTCATCAACGATTCACATTAAATCGGATATATACCTACAAAACAATCTCTAAAAATATGTTTGTTTATTTACAAGTGAAGTCATCATCAAAACCTTAAGAGGCCAACAAATTCCCCCTTTTTGATGATGGCAAACTTTATAAACAAACTTAAGTAAAAATAGAGTAAATCAAAATTCATAGAGCATACTAGAGATTAAAGTAACTCTAATTAACTTAGCAAATCAACTTGTTAGAATATAATTTACCAAGCATTCATAAACAAACAGTTTACTCTAAAATATCAAATATTTTTCAAAAGTTTTGAAAATTAATTAACTTAAAGCCTAAATGAAATAAACTAAGTTAAACGGAAATAGATAAAGACTAACATAACATAATAACCTAATATAATAAAACTAACATAATATAAGCTAACATAATAGAACTATAATAAACCTAATAATAATAATAAACATAACTTATTAAGTATTTTCACAGAATCAAATATTCATGAGGACTTCAACAAACACAGATGATCACTTAACTAGCATAAACACAGCAAGCACACATTATATCCATAAGAATCAATATAAATCAATATAAATCAACCAAGATATGTAACTGTGTAATTACTGCTCCTGTTAAGTTTGTGCAGTAATCTTCCCCCTTTTGACATCAATCAAAAAGAATTGGGAGTTATCAAATCTCAGCACAAACCATATAGATTTGTTAGTGATGAAAACAACAAACAACAATAATAAAAGCAAGTGCTATGAACAATGATTAAACCTGCATAGAGTTAATTGTTTCAGACCATGAAAATAAAAACAAAGAAAAGTAGCAATTGTTCAAAGTTACAACAACCATGTACCCCAGATGATACAAGGCAAAAAGAGAAATTGTTTGTTAAGTAATACAGCCAACAAATCATTAAATTTTTGAGCAGAGGGATCAAGGGTCAGTCTCTTCATCAATGTACTCAGTCTGCACCTCCACTGTGTCCAGCTTGGCACCAAGGCATTGTTCCATTTGGTTTAGCTGATCCACAATAGAAGCAAGCGAGACACGAGTTTCATCCTGAATTGCAATGAATTTAGACTGTAGATCAAGGAGCTTGGAGAGAATGGAGTCAGAAGATGCTGCAGGAGTAGGGTCAGCACAACCAATACCAGGAGAGGATGGAAATGGTGTTGGTGTGAAATGAATAGGTGATGGAGGTGGTGATAAGGTTTGAGTTGGTGGTGAAGTGGTTGGCTTGGGAGAGGGAGGTTCATATGATGTAGGCTCAGGAATGGTTTCTGAAGTAACATCATCAACCTTTACTGCCTTACCTTTTGAAGCAAGCCTCCTACTCTTCCTCTGAGTGACTTTACCCTTCCTCAGCTTTGCAATTACGATCTCCTCATCACTAGAATCTCCTAAAGCTTCTCCTTGTTCCCCCTCAATTTTTGTCTCCTCTTCCTGTTCCCCCTTATTTTCTGTTTCATTGGGAACATGCCCTTGTTTTTCTTCTTCTTTTTCTTCTTCTTCCTTTTCTTTTTCTTTCTCTTTTTCAATTCCTTTTTCTTTCTTTATTTTTACTTCTTTTTCAATCTCTTCTTCTACCACTTCTTCTTCTTCTACTTCCTCATCATCAGAACCAACAAAAACTACTTCTTCTAATTCGTTTATTAATACCCCCTCATCAGTTACTTTCAAATGCAAATTTTTCAAACAACGTGCACCAATCTTCATATTTGGTCCCATTGGGAACTCAATCCCATCCAATGGAACCTCAAATTTTCGAAAAATCCAAGTTAACAGCCCCCCATACCCCACAACATTCTTTTTCTCTATACAGTCGGATAAATGTGATATCATTAAAGATGGAAAATTGATTTTGATTTGATTGTCCATGCAGTAAATCAGAGTTGCATCACGCAGACTCACCTCACTCTTCTTGGAGTTTCGGGGCAAGATGAATCTTCGTGCTACATTATAAAGTAATTTATGCAATGGGGACAACACATTGTGACTGATTTTACCCCTTTTCTGTTCAACCCCTAAAAACTTAAAGATTGTTTTTTCATTTATCCTAGAGAAAACTATCTTAGCACCAACACTGTATGTATCAAACCCTACATTCGAAATTTTAAACCATTCTGCCAACAAAGCGCTGTTAAACTCTATTTTAATGTTCCTAACCACACTGGAACACATACCACAGTCATTTGAAAAGTTTGAAATAAACTCTCTCATGATGTTTGGGAAGATGGAATTACAACTATATTCAGTCATTAAAACCTCCCATTCTTGAAATTTCAAAATGTTATGAAGTTGTGGAAAGTAAGTAGAGTCATACCAGTATTTGTCGACCCCAAATCCAACAGACATCTCCTTAGCAACCTCCTCGGCACAGTTAGGGTCAACTTGCTTCAAACGTTTGGCAGTTTGGGATGATGATTCACTTTTTGGTGTGAATGATTTGCGTTTTGGTCGAATGTTGTCAGAGGTTTCTTGTGGTGGTGATGGTAATGGTGCATCTTTTAGCAATGGGGATGGATGAACAATGTTTAAGGGTGTAGGCTGGATGGTTTGGTGGGATGTGGGTGCTTTCTTTCCTGATCTTGATTTTGGAGTTTTCATTTTTGCGTTTTGAAGGATTGAGGAAGAAGGAGGACGGTTTCTTGTGACTGTTTGTGAGGAAGGAGAAGGATGACGGTTTGAGTGATTGTGATGTAGTAAGGGTTTTTTAAAGAGAGTTGACGGTTACCAAACGTCCCATCTCATCAAAGCCTTTTCATCAATGCATTAGATATGGAAGGATTGTGTGTTTTTTAAAAAATTTCCCATTATTTTTAATTTTAAGTTGACTGTACAAATTTCCAAACAATGTGATGATATAATATAAAAAGATGTGAAATCAAAATAAAATAAAATAATTTTTCAAGAACAAAATGAATTATGATATTATGAAATATTATGGAGAAAATAATGAACATATTGCTTTGGTCTGTTCGAATTAACAACATGCAAACGTAAGAACATTCATAGTACAAACTTTATTATGTGTTTACCTGATCCATGCAATAATTGATTTTCAATCAAGATTTTGAGATTGATTCCTGACCTCTTCATTTTCATGATGCTTCAATGGGAAATATATGCAACTAACTTTAGTGGAGCTTGATCATACCAAGTTCCAATCTCATCTTTTCATATTGTTCCCTAGGAAGTGGTTTGGTCAGAATATCAGCAACTTGTTCATTTGTGTTAACATGCTTCAATACAATATTTTTGTGTTCTACGTTATCCTTTAGAAAATGATGTCTAATGTGTATATGTTTAGCACGTGAATGATGCACTGGATCTTTAGATATACATATGGCACTAGTATTATCACAATAAATAGGAATGCATTCAACTTTAATACCAAAATCTCTAAGTTGCTGTTTTATCCAAAGCATTTGGGAACAGCAGGCTGCTGCTGCTACGTATTCAGCTTCTGCAGTGGATAATGCAACTGTGTTTTGTTTCTTGGAACTCCATGAAACTAAACATGAGCCAAGATATTGTACCATACCTGATGTACTTTTTCTATTAACAAGATCACCTGCATAATCTGCATCACTAAAACCTTTTAAATCATAAACATCACTTTTAGGATAAAATAGGGACAAGTCGTCTGTTCCCTTCAAATATCTCAAAATTCTCTTTACTGCCGTGAGATGTGATTCTTTAGGACTTGATTGAAATCTAGCACATAAACCAACACTAAAAGAAATATCAGGTCTACTTGCAGTTAGATACAATAAAGAACCTATCATGCCTCTATACATGGTTTGATCTACGTTGGTCCCATTTAGATCTTCATCTAGTCTAACATTGGTAGCCATAGGTGTATGGTTGGTTTTAGCATTATTTAGTCCATATTTCTTAAGAAGTTCTTTGATATATTTTTGTTGATGAATAAAAATACCATTTTCAGTTTGTTTAATTTGCAAACCAAGAAAGAAATTTAATTCTCCCATCATGCTCATTTCAAATTCTGTACCCATAAGGTTAGCAAATTCTTTACATAACAAGTCATTAGTAGCACCAAAAATAATATCATCAACATAAATTTGAACAACCAAAATATTAGAACCTTTATTCTTAAAGAACAAGGTTTTGTCGATTTTTCTTCTTACAAAGTTATTTTGAATCAAAAACTTTGAAAGTCTTTCGTACCATTGTCTAGGAGCTTGCTTCAAGCCATATAGGGCTTTGTCAAGCTTGTAGACATGATTAGGACAAGAGGTATTTTCAAAACCTGGGGGTTGTTCCACAAAGACTTCTTCATCAAGATAACCATTTAAAAATGCACATTTCACATCCATTTGATATAATTTAAAATTCATAAATGCAGCAAAAGAAATTAAGATTCGGATAGCCTCTAACCTTGCTACTGGAGCAAAAGTCTCAGTGTAATCAATACCTTCTTGTTGATTATAACCTTTAACCACAAGTCTAGCTTTATTTCTAACAATTATTCCATGCTCATCAAGCTTGTTCCGAAATACCCATTTCAAACCAATAACTTTCTTGTTTTTCGGTTTGGGTTCCAAGTGCCACACTTTATTTCTTTCAAACTCATTTAATTCATCTTGCATGGCAACTATCCAATTGGAATCCTTTAAAGCTTCCTCGTGATTTTTAGGTTCAAGTGATGATAGGAACGCAAAGTGTGCACAAAAGTTTCTCAATTGAGATCTAGTTTGTGTCCCCTTATTTATATCACTTACAATTGAATCAAGAGGATGGTATCTTTGATACTTCCAAGGTTTAGGCACAAATTCTCTTGAAGGAACAGTAGCATGTTCTTGTTCAGCAACTTGATTGACATTCTGTTCAGCTACTGGATCATTTTGCTCATCTGTGGGAAC